>NW_009798375.1:24478-58421 GCF_000520075.1 Aphanomyces astaci
CGCGCCAGGCTGTAGTGGATGCCATGCCATTATGTTTCGCCACGAGCTTCCAGTCGTCGCCGCGCTGGTAGGCTTCGAGTACGCGCTCCTTTTCTTCTGACGTTGGCCCTTTGCGCTTAACGCAGGATGGCATAGCAAGGTCAAGAATTTGGAAGTGAGTCGAAGTTCATGTATTGTTATATCATGCATTCCCGCCACTTTTTCCGCTAACGTATTCCAACTTGATTGGATATTATTCTAACTTGATTCGAGATTTTCACATCACTTCACTCGTCAAAATTTATACTTTTTATCCATTCCAACTTGACTGGAAAAACGATTCAACTTGACTGGGAGGTGGTGTAGTATTGTGCTTTCGAGTGAAATTTCGTGTTATGGTGTGGTTTCTCGTTGGAATTTAAATCGATTTGATTGGCTACCTCAGATGAGCTCAAAATTATTAGCCAATCAAAACCTTCTCAATGAAATTCAACCAATCAGATCGATTGTGGATCGGTTTGGTCGGCGCGATTCGATTGCACCCTCTCCCCAAATTTGTATCAAATCGACAATAGTCCGGACTACCATTGGTTGGAATTTAGGATTGAAGAAATTTCATTGGCTAGTCGATTGTCTGCGTTCGACTACAATATTTCATCGTCCTGAGTATTCTCGATTTCAGTATAGTACTAGTAATAGTAGTACTAGCATCAAAATTAGTACTATTAATATTACAGAAATACTGTAGTACTTGAGCTACTACGTATTAATAGTATGTACTACTGTACAGTACATACACTACCGGTAGAAGAGTCGCTGACAAGGTGAATAATAATATTTGAGGCTGACACATGGCGGCAGCTCTAGGTAAACTCGTGCCGAGCGCAGTGATGAGGCGAAGCATGGTGCATCATCGCACAGCGTCGTCGTTCATGACAGTGCTCAAGCACGGCTCACGCACGACGGATTCTCCACTGCGTGCCCTCGTCGCAAGGAACCTCCTTCGTCCGACATGCCACGGGCCGACAAGTTCCGTGACAGGTCGAGGGCTCTCGACCTTCTCGACTGGAGACGGGGGTCCTGGATTGTTACCGTGTCCTCAGTGTGGAAATGGACTAAAGCTGTCTGTCGCCGTGGCCGCACCAAACATCATGGCCAAGGCCAATGTCATCCAGCAATCATCATCGGACGCGTTTGCCATTCCGTCCAATTTGACCGAGGGGGACGTGATTTCCTGCGAAGAATGCAAGGGCCGCTTCGTCGTCAAGTCTACTGGCGGCTTTCCTTCGCTCGGCGACCGCCCGTCCTCCCAGGCGTCGACCCCGCGACTCACCAGTACGTCGCAGTCCCATCGGTTCATTCTTTGCCATACTCAATGGATGCCGTAGCCGAAAGCGAGTACAACCGAATCGTGCACCAAGGAGGATCTTCACCCGCGGCTGTCGCAACGCCCGAAGCTCAAGACTGCGTGCTCACCCCCCGGCAAATCTTCGACGGGCTCAACTCGTACGTGATTGGCCAGGACGCCGTCAAGAAAGCGCTCAGCGTCGGCGTCCACAACCACTACAAGAGGCTGCACATGCATGCTGTCAAGAAGAAGACAAGGAGCGACGCCAACAGTCAATCGGTCGTCCATTCGCTCGGCCACGGCGTGCATGTGGAAGCCCTCGTCCCTTCCGCCGACGCGGCGCCAGACGTCGAGGACGACGTGGAGCTGGACAAGACCAACATGATGATCGTGGGACCAACGGGCTCTGGGAAGACGCTCATGGCCAAGACGTTGGCGCGCATGGCGCAAGTGCCGCTGGTGATTGCGGACGCTACGTGCCTCACGCAAGCGGGGTATGTGGGCGAAGACGTCGAGTCTATTCTGTTCAAGCTGTACCAGGCCGCCAACTATGACGTGGAAGCTGCCCAGCGAGGCATCGTACGTCGTCTCCCTATATGTATGTGGTTTCATTCTCTGACATGTCGATGTAGATCTACATTGACGAAATCGATAAAATTTCACGCAAAAGCGAAAACGTACGTCGAATAAGACTACCGTTGTCTAATGAAATAGTATAACTCCTGTCTACTACTACCGTAGGTGAGCATCACGCGCGACGTGTCGGGCGAAGGCGTGCAGCAAGCGCTGCTCAAGATGCTCGAAGGATGCGTCGTGAACGTCCCCGAGAAGGGCGGGCGCAAGAATCCACGTGGGGAGTTCATTGCAATCGACACGACCAACATTCTGTTCATCTGCGGCGGCGCGTTTGCCGGCCTGGAGAAGATCGTGTCGAGTCGCACGGCGGCCAGCGCGTCGATTGGGTTTGGTGCGCGCCTGCCCACCACCAAACCGGACGGACTCGAAAGTGTCGGGCAGCTGCTGATGCTGTCCGAGCCCCAGGACCTCGTCTCGTACGGCTTGATCCCCGAGTTTGTCGGCCGTTTCCCAGTGGTTGTGAGCACGCTGGGTCTGACCCAAGATGAGCTCGTGCGGGTGCTCACAGAGCCCAAGAACTCGCTCATCAAGCAGTACCAGGCGCTGTTCGCCCTCCAAAACGTCGACTTCCACGTGTCCCCTTGTGGATTGGACGCCGTGGCCGACTTGGCCGTGCAGCGCAACACGGGCGCCCGCGGGTTACGCGCCATCTTTGAGCGCGCATTGGTGGAAACCATGTTTCATATCCCAGATATGCCGCATGTCAAGGCCGTGTACGTTGACGGCGACGTGATCGCTGGCCGCAAACACCCTGTGCTGCTTCGACACGACGTGGCCAAGTATGTGAACGACAAGAACAAAGCGTTCGAAGTGGACCACCCCGCCGATGCCGACGCTACGGCCGCGGCGGCGTAAGATGATACTCATCATATTGAAACATAAAGAGATGCGCAGGGGTTTATTACACGAACGAGTGGATGTGGGTTCACGAGGTCCCGCAGTGTAGTTTACGTCGTAGCACTCTGTATTGATTGTACTATAAACGTTAATATAATGGAATACTAGTACGGGTTGAATAATACTACTCGCGTTATTGTATTGATACTATCGATTAATATTATCCGTAATATTGTGAATTCGCTATAAACTTCCAAAATTCGCGCGGTTTAACTAATCAAGATTGAATCACGGTGGAGTTCTGATTGGTTGAACATACTTGTCCTTTCTGTTAGAGCCAATCAAATCCACTCAAATTGGATTAGCCAATAGTGTCGATTCGATATTCGATTCCGCGGCGAGATTTCGATCTGGAAACCTGTACCAAATCCACAATACCAGGAATAGTACGAAGCATGTAGTAAGTATTAATACTACGTAGTACTATTAATAATAGTAACATACTATTAAAAAATAGAGATTCAAAAGTAGTGAGTGTACTATCAGTTACCTTGGTCACGTTAACCTTGTACTATCGGTAACTAGTAGTAATGAACTAAGTCCTCCGAGTACTTGTTCGACATGACGTGGCGCGTTGAGCGTGTGGGAGGGGTTTCACAAGAAACCTAATCTATTTTTAGCAAAACTCTCCATCAAAACGAAACCAACAACGGGCCCTTCGTTGAGCAAGTCAACGACCGCCACCCGAGCCATCCTCGATCGTCGTCCATATGGTGCTGCCCACGTCGACCTTGGTCGAGGACCCCGAAGTGCGCCGAGCGCTCGCGCGCCGGTCTCGCGACACCGAGCGCGTGAAAAAGCTGCACGATGGCCGCCTGCGCAACAATGGCGTAAGGATACATGTGCGCGTCTGTCAAACGTCCTGTTTACGGTTTGAGTAGGCGGACATCATTGGCATCAAGAATCAACTGATTGAAAAGGAAGCGCGGGCGGCTCGCGAAGCCCACGACGAGCTAGTCTATGGTATGTACATCCCACTTTCGTCTGCATACAGTGTGTATCGACACCAGTAACATCGTACGTACGCCTAGTCCAAGAGCAGGAATCCATCCGCCGATACCTCAGTCGCGTCGAGGCCGACGAGGCGGCCCAGCGACACGACGATGCCGCCAAGCTCCGCCAAGAATGGCTCAGTCAAGGGCTGACACGTGGCGAGCGGCGAGAAGCCGACATCGCACGCAGCACCAAGGACTTTTCCGCGCTCAATGTGGACGCGTGCTCGGTGGCGACGGCTCAAAAGTTTGACGGCGAAGATCTCGGGCGGCACGAGCGCCGTCGAGTGCAAGCGTCTCAAGTGCGCGACTGGACGCAGAGCCAGCTGGACGCCAAGCACGCCAAAGCCGCAGACGACTTGGAGCGGGACCGGCTGTACGACGAGACGATGAAGGGCGTAGGCGAGTTGCAGCTGCAGGCAGAGGTCGAGTACAACCGCGAAAAGACCAAGCTGGCAATTGAAGTGCGCCGGTTCAACCAGGCCATGGCAAGTGCCACCAAGGACCACGAGACCGCGCTCGACGAACTCAACGACCGCGTGGACCGAGGCGAGATCGCCGCCACGGTGCAGAGCAACTTTATGAGTGAAAACGCACTTCAAGCGCACACGTCCAACCCCCACCGCGTGCGGGTGGACCATTGGAAGGGTCTGTCCAAGGACGAAGTCAAGTCGATCGTGCTGTCCAATCACGAGCTGGTGCAAGCCAAGCAGCAGCGACATGCGGCGGAAGCCGAGGACGAGATGGAGCGCAGCCACGTCCAAGACGGCATCCGACGGCAGATGGCCGAGAACGAGTACGCCGCCGACAAGCACCGGGCGTACACTCAACTGGAGATTCAAGCGACACTCAAGCGGCAGGTCCAGCAAGCCAAGGACAGGTACGGACACAAACTGTTGTGTATATCGATATATCGTTCTGGGCAGTGTGAGTGATACAACGCTCTTGTCCACAGAGAGCAAATGCAAAAGGAGCAATCCCAAGGCAAGATCGACACGAGTTTTTTCAATTCGTTTGGACGGTCGTTTCGATAAACAACAAATATACCCCTTTCCATGAGGCATACTACTAACTACTACATGCATGTAACCGAACGTGTGGTGAAAGGACGAGGTGGGGCTATCTGTCGCTCATTTCGAGGGTTTGCACGAGGTTGTCCAAGAGGCCAGTGACATTATCAAGGGCGACATGGATCTTGTGGTCGTCGAGGAGTCGCGGATGCATTGAGCACGCTCGCTTCACTCTTGCACATGCGTCGCCCAGGCGGTCCAGTTGCGATTGGGTACGTTTCCGCAACTTGGCAGGATCCGCGGTTGTTGTTTCTTTGTTGTACTTGATGTCGATGTACTCCGACAATACACTCGCGGCCTCGTGGAGGTCTTGACAGATGCCGTTGGCCTGAAGCGGCAAGGACGAGTCGGATAAAACCACACTGATCGCTTCTAAAGTTGTGCAAACGACGGGCCAGTCGCTTGAACCAAGCAGAGCGAAAAACACTTTGCAATAGTGTTTCCATAGCATCGCCTACATCATCATATACGCATATGTAAGACGAGGACGCGGTGCTTCAAGGCGGCAACAACACATATACCGCGAATTCGTCCATGTGTGGAGGCACTTGAACGTCCCCGAGCCAGATCATCCAACCAGCCACGGCAACACCCATCGATGGCCACTGAGCTAACCGAAGCAGCGCATCCAGCAACACAACCAAATGGTTTTGTTGATTTCGTTTGAGTCCGTGGTGGAACGACGTCAACAAGGATCGACTGGTGTGAACAATTCGTCGCTGACTTGGACTATACACTTTTCATTAGCATACACATTGATCCTCATATCATCACATTCGTACCCAGGGGGGCACGTCAATGTGGCTAGTTGGTCCAGCACTTGGAGAAGCATCGGCATGGTCTCGGCTATACAAGCCTGGACGTCGTCGTCGTCCGTCGAGTCGTCCACCGCATGCGACGAGAAAATCCCCCCCAGAACCAGCAACGTCGCGTCCACAATCCGCCACAGGCCGTCGTCGCTCGCTTGCTCGATGATTTGAACGGCCGTGCCACAGCATTCGTAGCACATGCGCATGTACTTTTCAGTGTACACCACCCGGTACGCGTCATCCACCCCGTCGAGCAACGAGCGCGAAAAGCGTTCTAGCAGACACAGCTTAGCTTGGTCCACTCGGCCAAATGCGTGGCTCGGTCCGTCCGCACAGATGCGCTCAACGACGGTGGATACTGAATCAACGATGAGCATCTAATGCAACAGGGCGTTGTGTTTTAACATGCTATGCTAGTAGATCTTACTTGCTACCTTTTGAGACGCATGCATGGCTACAGACAGGTCCACGATCAAATCGCCAATCGTTATGCGATGGGCCATGTCCAGATTATCATCGTCGCACATCATCAAGTCGAGCAGGAGGCGCACAATGTCGTCGGAGTACCCGCCGCCGCCGCCATCGTCGAATTGGTTCCTAAAGAGAAAAGTATGTTGGAATGTCATACTAGTTTCGAGGGCGATTCGTACCACAGATGCAGCGCTTGCATCCACACAACGCGGCACAAGGGCCGATGACTAATGGAGTCGCTTTGAAACGTATGCTGCAACAGACGCAACTATCAAATCCATCGAGTGAGTGGTGTTTGATGACTACTTGAGAGTACTAATTAGTAGTAGTAGTAGTAGTAGTAGTAGTAGTAGTAGTAGGCACCTGCAGGGCTTGGGATCCATGTTGATTCGCATCAAACAGCAGCCGCAGCATCGATTCCATCCCCAAAGTCATCATCATTGTACATTGATATTGCAAACCAGTCGACGCCAACTGGGCGGTCAGGATGCCATCCCACGCTGCCACGTGGCGACAATCGTCCCATTCTCCACTTGGAGTCCTCTCGACGCAATACCGCGCATATGCCGCCAGGAGATGCAGCACCTGGTCGGATGGATCGGTCGATTGAATCGATCCTAGAAGGCCCGTTTCAAACGTTTTCAACCCCCGTTCAGTTGTCGGGTCGCCCAACGACAGCGACGCCTGGATGCAGTTCGAAACGTCGTCCACTAAACTGGTCCAATGTTGTCGACACGCGGGATCCAACGGCTGCGCTGGTTGCGGAGGAAGCAACACGGCTAATACATGGCCCATGCTCCCCCAATACCGCTCAATCTATGTGAACGTTGACAAGGCAAACACGGCACTTGCGTGAAGAACCGGACCTCGGACGAAGACATGACGTTTGCGAATGTGTGCACAAGCCCCTGCAGTGCCTTGAACAGTACCCGGGCTCCCTACAGTAGAATACACCCTGGTTCCATAATACTAGTACATGTCGATATACAATGCTACGCATGAAGGCAGTTGAGTGATGTTTACCTGTATATTGTGGGTTATGGCGGTGCTGTCGAGCGGAAGGGCGGTCGAAAGGCAGCCGTCAAGGAATCGCACCGTGTCCAAGGCGGACGTCTGAACGTATCCAATGAGGTTGGCGATGGCAGGCGCGTTTTCAGGGATCGCGATGTGCGCACTGAAGGTTTTGCACAACTTTGTTGTGTTCTATGTTCACATGGATCAGCATCAACGTGATCATGCATGTGTGTATACGTACTTTCCATGCGGTGACAAGGACGTGGAGGTTCATGGTCCCATCAGTGGTTCGAAAGCACGGCTGGAATCCCAGCAACGTGTGGACGATTCGACGAACTTCCATGACCATTGGACTGGTCAGGGGTGCAGCGTTGACGGACGCTGCGTGGGTGTACAAGTACGAGCAGCCGGTCGAAAAGGACTGAAACGTGAAGTGTCCTGGGGGAAGGTGGAACATGTCCCGGGAAAAGTCACGTTTGGCTCGTGTAAAGAGCGCAGAAATGCACTGCAAGACTTCATGGTGTAGTGACGAGGTCGGGGAGGCCTCATCGGATAGTAGCCTGATGAACTCCTCTTGATCCGCGCCCAATGAATCGTCCGCGGGTCGATCCACGGCGTGGAGAAGTGCTGTGAGTCTGGAGTGCGACTGCTTCAACGTGTATGAGAGCAATCTGATGTGGTCTGCTCACCTGTTCTGACGCATGGACGGATGCATCGCGCATGGAGTTGTCGGCGTCCGTTCCTTGCGACTCCTTCGCCATGTTGATTTGGCGGTCTTTTTCAGATTTAAAAAACTCTGGTGACATACTCGTATTCTAGTAGTACTAGTAGTTTACTAGTATTACAACTGCATAGTAGTACAGTGTGTGTACTAAATTGCTCCATTCTGAGTCAAGTACTTACGTAACGTTAGTAGGAGCATTGGTACAACCTGTTGATCATGCGAATCAACAGTGCAGCCTACCTACCTACCAGTACATGCTTGACTAGTAAAGAATAGTAAGTTTGGTTCCTAGTTCGGACATGAAAACCAAAGGAAACAATGATTCCTCGGTCGGGTCCTCCAGCGCAAGGTTCACTGGAGGTCCATCGTTGAGTGCGAATTCAACATGCGACGGAGCCAGGCGAATGGTCACGACGTCGCCGGCTTGGATTTTTGCAAGCGTAACGATTGCTTCGGGGCCTTTTTTGAACACTTCGCCGTGCGACCAATAGCGGTAGCATTGGGTTGTTGATTTGCTCGTCGACACATCAAACCCCGCCGCAGGGCCAACACCGACCCCAAAACTCCCACTGCAAACATCCACGCGCACTCGAATGCGGTCCACCAGGGCCGCGTTGGCTACGGCGGCCTTGAAGTAGCCGTTGTTTAACGACATTCGCTCCACCGTGCGATTCGCATTTGACAAGGCCATCTCCTTAGCGTGTGTGTTGGGATTCCATTCGAACAACTGTGTCGGCGCTTCGGTCAAGTTCAAATACTCCATCATGGCATGGAACTCATGCCGTTCAATTGTCGTCAATCCGTCCGTCGACATGGTCGTGCCCGTGCGCATGAACATGAGCGCGCAACGAAAGAGCGTCGGGTCCAGGTCCAAGAAGTACGCGTCACCGCCACTGTCGGGGGTCCACAGTCCAGACCCGAGCAGCACGTGAAAGTAGCTGCCTTTCACGCGCACCAACGTGTCTTTGGAGGTCTTGAAAATCGTACCGCCCACGTCCAACGTTACAATGGTGGGAGCCCGGGCCATATTTTGTTGAATGCGGAGCTCCATCTTCGCCCAGTCGCCTACTTTCGATTACATCACTGCCATTTCAGCTTGGAGATGACCCAGTGCCGTGCCAATGGTTGTTGCTGCTTGGGTGGCAGTTTGAATCGGCGATGTTCTCGTGAGAGGCGAGTGCTCCATCGAAAGGGAAAAGCTGAAAGTGCACTGTGATGTCGACAGAATATTGATTCGACGGGGATGCTACAGTTAGGAGAAAACCTGGTCAACCTGATATTCCAATCGGAATACAGTCGTATCGCTTCAAAACTCTAGGGCACCGATCTTTCTTCGGCTAAGCGCAATCATGCCTTGCTGAAGATTGAGTTGGCACATGCTTGATGTGTTTCTGTAAGTCTCCGTGATCGACATCGCATTGAGGCCTTCAGCTGAAAAGGCGGAGAGGCCCAAAGTATGTTCGTGTAACGTTATGCGGCCCATGGTCAACTCGACGAGACCCTTGCACAAGTGTGTTGAAGCACGAAACAGTCGCTCGGCCAAGTGTACAATGAACGCACTATCGGGCGGCTTGCTGTCAATATGCCTGCAACACAAGTACTGTACGCGCTCTATATTCGCCTTTGTGGCGGACTGACTGCATGTTGTGGGTGCCAAAAATAGATGCACGACTTGGCCGAATGTCCCTTCGGCGTCTAGGCGATGGACTCATCGGTCGCATCATTGAGTCGTTGGCCATCGAGGACGTTGCAATGCTCATGCGCGTGAGCCGCAAATTCCACGGCCTTGCTCGGCCAACTCTCGAAGATAAGTGCAAACTGTTGTGTGTCGTCGAGTACTTGCCTGTGTTGCTAGCTACGTACCGCTTGCAAAGCCCAGTCCCACCCGTACGTTATATTTACCAAAGACTTTGAAGTTGTTCGAAAGTATGTTGATATGTTCAATGCATTCAAGTCCGCGATACTAGACATGGGCTGCCTTGTATCGCAAGTTTGCTTGCCTGAATGGTTTTAAGTGGGTGCCTTGGTCCCCCACGGTGTCGACTTCCCTGTCCAAGCTCGGCATCGATCGATTTGAATATGCCGTCGATGGGGCTACACATCATCTAACACGGTCTGCCCCCTGACAGATGTGTGGAGAATATTCCTTAACGTTTATGACAGGTGTGGGGGCCATTATCGCTTTGAAGTATGGGCCCTGGCACTGTCCGAGATAACCCTTGCCTTGGATAGTACTACAAGTACAGTAGCCGACGTGGACGCGACGCTCCATTTCAACGGGTGGACAAACTTGAAAGCCAGAGGAGAGGAGCCTTCCCCTCGACGACACCACTCTGTCACATACCTTCCAAATGTGCATGGCATCAAGAGACTGCTCGTCTTTGGTGGACACGCAGAGAGATTTCCCTTCCAGTCGTTCAACGATGTGCACATCTGCCTCATCCAGCACGGGCCTCTGGATGATGGCAGGCCCGTAGAAGCAGCTGTCGGCACCCTTCGAATGGGTCCGACGTGGTTTGAACCAGAGATATCCGGCCAAGCCCCATTGCCTCGAAGTGGCCATCTAACAACGCTCATTACACGAGAGGTTGTAGCCATTTCGGGTGGAAGTCACGGGGCGACGCCGATATCCGAATTTCAAGTCCACTTGCTACATATCGATGACCAAGGTGTGACGTCTACTGGTAGAGATAGCTAGCCCTCGTGACGTACGTTTTGACAGGGTTTTGCTCGTTTCGATGGTCCACACCAACTTGTGCCAGCTATTGTCCCCGCGGACGTTCGTTTCATTCGATGTATCGGTACTAACTTACCTATTTTCTCATTGCATGTCAATCAATATCCATGCCATTTTCATACAAGTTGATACATGTTGACAGGTTATCCACATGCTCGTACCTCGTTTATGGCGGGAAACAGGTACATTCATACATTCCGCCTTGCTCGCATACAACTTTACTACATCAGGTTGGCGAATCCAAGGGCCTGTACGATGTACATCACGTGCAGATCAACGTGCTCCAAAACTCTTGCACTTGGTCCCGACCGCCTCTCCAAGGCGACGATGTTCTCACCAGTCGCCGAGGTCATTCCGTGACTCCCATCGGACCAAAGTTGCTGGTATTTGGGGCCCAAGTAGACCAGAACGACCACACTCCCGATAACGCAACGTTCATCTTTGCCCCAAAGCAGATGCGCTGGCATCGCCTGGATGGAGACAGCCCTTGCGGACGGCGTGGACATACTGGGCAGTAAATACACTGGAACGAGCGTGATTTTCCAAGGCGGGTATGCACCCTCGTTCACTCTTAATGATGATAACAACACATGCTCCTTTTGTTATAACTGCATCACTTCACTGGTACCCAAGTCAGGGTCTCCGGTTAACAACTCTTGGCCAAACGCGGCCGCGTCGTGGAACCCGTCGTCTAGCAGTCGGTCGTGTGGATGATGTGTGTCGTACATCAACATGGCGGGCATGGGGATGTCGTGAAACACGAGCGGCGGGGGGGACTGTTCCGCCGCCGCGAGCTTTCGTTTCTTGGCCAGGATGTGCGCGCGCACCGAGTGGCCACCCACGACCGCGTCTGCAAACAACTCGAGTGCCTTGGGGGAGATCGCGACCAAGTGTTTCATAAAAGTCTCCAACGCCACGGGGTAAAACATGTTTTGGTTGCCGGCGCCGCGCCGCTGCTTGTCCTTGACATGAAGCAGGCTCTCCACGACGCCTTCGACCACGGGGAAGTCGCGAAATGCGCCCGAGATGCCGAGTCGCGCCACTTGGAGCCAGAAACTCGCGTCCGGATTCGACTCGACGTTGGCCTTGGCGTTGAGCGCAAACATGCGCAGCGTGGGGTTCTTGGACACTTTGAGCATCTCGGCAGTCATGTACTGGTTGGGGATGAATCGGATGTTGGCCTGCGTCCGCGACTGCTTGCGTGCGCGGCTCACGGCGGACCGGAAGCTCGCGTTCCGGTGGAGCAGCATGCAGTTGGCACACGCGTCGACGCGGCGAACGCACGTGCCTAGGCACTGCATGCTGCGGACGCACCGACTAGTCTTGTCGATCCGCCACACGGCTTCGCGGTGGACGGCATCGAGGAGGAGCTGCTGGTCCGCCACCGACAGCAACCCCGCTATATTTTTCACCCCTTTTCCTTCGCCAAACGTGGTGGGAAACAGCTCCCGGGCAAGCACATGCCGAGGACGGCTGCCGCCTGTGAGTTGGAGCGAGTACTCGACGTACGACGGGGCAGATAGCCCAGGACACGGAATCTTCTCGTTCGGGTGCTGGCTTGCATGCTCTTTCCACGCCATCTCTCGCTCGTTGCACGCTATTTGCGTCAAATTCGATTGAACCACGGAACTTTCCACGATAGTATCAGGATGCTGGATGATATTTAGTGGATGGTCAGGCGGGGGGTCGTTGTCCGTCGACGCCGCCGCCAACAAGGCCATGATTGGGGCCGCCTTCTTGGCCAGCCGTTTGGACCGGCCGCAAAAGTGCTGCTGAAACAAGTCGCTGGCGTGGACAGAGATATCGGCCAAGCGCGCGACGAACGCGTCCAGACTCGGCGCGTACGGCATGTTTTGCTTTCCGACGCCGCGGCGCTCCTTGTCCTTGAGCGCGACGAGGTACTGCAGCAGCCCCAATACGACCGGGCTGTCGTTCAAGTCGAGCGCCATGCCCATCTCAGCCACGGGCAGCCAGTAGTAGTGGGGATTGGCCACGTCATGCTTGTAACATGCCACCAGCTGACGCAGCTCTCGGCCGTACTTGGCATGGGATGGACACGTGGCAGACAGGTTCAAGTTGAACACACTGGGTGGAACACTCGTGCGAGGCGTAAACTTTTGATTGCGAGACGATGATGATAATGTAGCCCGGGACGCCAGCGCCGTGCGGAACGACGCCATGCCGCGCAGACTGGCGCAACTCGAGCATGGCAGCCGCGCTGGGTGCTGCATACGCGCTGCCCGCGTGCACCGGAAGCTGCGCACGGTGGCCGCATCCTTGTCGACCCACCACAGTGCTTCCTGTGCCAGCGTGTCATGCAGCCACTTGTTCTCGAACGGACACAACATCGAGTGGAGGTTGCATTTGGAGGTTGAAAACAAGGTTGGAAACAAAGCCCGCGCAACCTTGAACTTGGGGCGGCTGCCTCCGGTCAGCTGCACCGCGGACGTGATGTACTCGACCACGTCGGGGCCCCGAAGACCGGGACACGGGAGCACTTCGTCCGCCGTCTGGCTTGGATCTTTGGACGCTGCCGCCGCCGCCGCCTTGACCTTGGCCTTTCGTTTCTTCAAGCCCGTGCACGATGCATCGTGGGCCACGAAGGTATTGACATGCCATGGAGATTCCAGGTGCACTATGCACCTGCACAGTCCTCGCACCCAGTGGCCACCACGAGCCACGCAGTCGAAGTTTGGGTGTGCTTTGAGCCTTCTCACGCAGTTCAAAGGCGTGCTGATAGCCGATGCATCGACTTCGTTCCGTCCGCCATCCCCCCTTTCATCCCCTGCTAGCATAGCGTCGACGTCCAGGATGTCGGTCACATCGATGGCTGGATCATGATTCGGCGCTAGAATGCCCATGGGCCTGACGCAATTCCTGCTCTTCGTATGCTGGTCATACTTGAGGATGTACCAAGGTGGGTTCAATCGAACGATACGGCCACATTTGCATGTCACTTCGCGGCCGTTTGTCGACACAGCCAACACCATGGGATGTCCCAGCAGCTTGGTTCGCTTCTCAAGTCGCGACACGAAGCCTGGCAATGCTACTCCATTGGTGTCAACGTTTACCGGTAGTTGGGGTGGTGCAACAGCAGAATGCGACGGATGAACTGCAATACTTGTGGATGGATAGCTTGTCAGCACGTCCTCCCGAGGAACTGCACTGGGCTCAGCAACGTCGGGTCTGTCACGAACAACGTTGCCATCATTGCATGATGCCATGTCCGATTCGAACATGTGTCCCCCAAGATTGAGTTCGGCAGCTGCCTCGCTGGGGTCATTACTCTTCGCTTCACCTGCTCCGGCACCGTCGGTCGCTCCATGCAGCATCGCCGAGACGTTGAGTCCATAATCGATGGGTTCGAGCCCGCGCTCCATAACGTCTGAGTACTGATTAGTAAACATATTGATCCGGATAATCACCCAGCTTTGTACGGATACGGGGTTCAAATTTTGAATGTCAGAGACAAATCCTAGCGACGAAAGGAGTGCGGAAGGTACATGCAAGCCATGGCGGAGGATGAAGCATTTGCATGGGAACTGTCCAAGGAGAACGTCGCCCCAGTGCACTGTGGACGAAATGTGGACAAGCTGAATGTGGCTCTCGCGGAAGTCCACTCGTCGAGCCATCATTCGACGCTGCAGCTCAAAGAAAGGTACGCTGATGATCTACGTGTGTTCGCTCGTGTTTATCATGTCTTGTAGAGAGCTACAGGACCACATAGCTGCGTACACCGGCGACGATCCTCTTACAAGCTGGCTGGAGTACTACAAATGGGTTCAGGAGTGCTTTCCGTCCGACATGAAGAAGAACTCGTCTGTGTTGGAGCAAATCACGCATGAATTCAAGGGCATAAAAAAGTACCGAAACGATGTCCGATACATGAAGCTCTGGGTCACTTACGTAAGCCATCTCCTCATGTACCGCTCGTGGCGACGTGTACCAACCTCATTTGTAGGCGGATAAAGTCGAAAAGCCTCTCGACGTGTTTACGTTCCTGTACAAGAACAAAATTGGAGACAAACTGGCCTTGTTCTACATCGCGTGGGCATTTCTGTGCGAAAAGTGCGGCAAGATCAAGGACGCCGAGACGATTTTCAATCGGGGCTTTGTCAAGTACGTGAGGAATGATACATGTGTACGATGAAAACCAATGTACTCACAGAGGTTGGGTTCGACTACCGGTAGAAACGCAGAGCCGCGAGACACGTTGCGCAAAAAGTACGACGAGTTCAATCGCAGAGTCAGCCAAACATGGACTAAGCCCCCCGAGGACAGCGACGAAACGAGCAGTCAGCAGGGACAATCAACGCGCACGACGCAGCCACCTGGTCGAGCCGCTCTACGTCCACCACGCATGCATCCGTCGACTTCCGTTCCGCTTGAAAACCTCACTAACACCATCCGCGTCAAATCCCCTGAAGTCGCGTTTACTGTATATACCGAGCCCAACACCCCGATTATTCCGCGCCCCGACGCGATTGTTTTTCGAACCAGCGCGTCGAAAGCGCCAGCCAGCGGTGGCAGAATTGGAGGCTCCGTCAGTGCCACTGCTCGTCATCCTTCCCCCAAAGTGTCTGCGGCCATTTTCGAAGATGCCGTCCATCCCCCGAGTTCGTCAAGTCGCAAGCGTCCCCATTCGTCGCTCGAGGTCAACCACCCCCGAGATAACACCAAGCCCCGTGACGTGTTCCGCTTCAACGAGAGCGCGCTGCACGATGCCAGTGGCGAAGAATTTTGCTTTGAAGAACGTCGCGCCATGCAGCAGCTCGTGGTCAAAGTCGCCCCTAGTGCGTTCCTTGTCAACGCGTCCGATTTCATTTCCAAAGCCCTGCCAACAACCACCAGCGACCCTATCCAACAAGCAGCCGTCCAAGACATCACGATCACCACCAAAATTGCCATGGACGACATCAACGACATGTTTCGAAGCCCGACGAAGCGACCCCCCAGCCAATCGTCCGTGCGCATTCCACTGACGGAAGAGCCCATCATCCGAAAGCTACAATTCAGCTCATTTTGCGTCGCGGACGACGGCGACTCGACTGATCATGTGGCAGCGAAAACGCCAGCCCGATTCAAGCCGAACGCAGAAGAGAATGCCACGACCCCCGAGCATCCCACGACGACGCTGTCCAATCGTGATGATCCGTCCGCTGCCAAGTCGGCGCGTCGTACGTACAAAGATGTCCTCGGATTCAGCTTCCGTCAAAGGTAAAGCGGTGTTCGAGTGGTGATTTCGAATTAAGTTGACCATAATAATGCAGTCTACGTCGTTCTGGTGCTTTGTTTGCATGGAGTTCCATCATCACGTTGCTGACGATACATAGTATGTCAAAGTCGCCCCCTTCTTGTGGGACACGAGTCAGTCTAGACCCTTACAATCCCGCACATCGCTACACCATAGTCCAGTCCGAGCACGTGGCGTTGTCCTTGTGCAGCATGTCTGACCTAGTATTTGTCCACGACACAACGTTTGACGCCCACCTTCCCATGGGGGGAAAACGTGGGGCCAAATGGAAGCCCCAGGCCGTCATTCATCTGTGCCGGGCCTCCTCTTGCAAACTCACGGGGCATTTGGGGTCGGGGTCGTACGCGTCTGTGTACGCGGCGCAATTGTTTGAAAGCGATGCATCAAAAACGCCGGTGGAACTCGCAGTCAAGGTATTCATGTATTTTCTTGCTAAAACATGATTACATTTCACGATAAATATGATCAACCCAAAGCACGAAACGAGGGTCGGGTACTTGCCATGGGAGTGTTATTGCATCAGTGAAATCAACGCCAGGCAGAACACGACAAACGAACACGGCTCTTCCGTCGTCGACCGTCGAATTGTTCAAGTGTACGCGCTCCACGTGTTCAAAGTAAGACGCTGACAAACGCCCCTCGTTCTCCATTCATGGGCACTAAATCCATGTATTTGTGTAGAATTCCACGCTGTTGTTCCTGCAGCGAGGGGACAAAGGAACGCTGCATGGCCTGGTCAACCTGTATGCCCAGGTACGTGGTACACACAACAATGGTTGGTCTGTTTGTTTGCAACGAACGACGTTGCGTATTTTGTGCCCGTGTTCAGTTTGGCCGTCGGATGCCAGAACCCGTGGTCGTCCATTATGCGTGCCAAATGTTGGACGCCGTGCAGCGTGTGCACGGGGCCAACTTTGTCCACGGAGATATCAAGCCCGACAACTGGATCGTTGTGGACGGACGTTCCCCGTGGAATCACGCGACCACGTTCGCCACTGGCGCCGTGTGTTTGATCGATTTTGGTCGGGCAATCGACCTCCAACTGTACCCACCGGACACGGCGTTCTGCGGCGACTGCCACGCGTCGGGGTTCCAGTGCGTGGAGATGCTGACCAAGACCCAATGGACGCACCAAATCGACACGTTCGGCCTGTGTGCGACGATCCACCTGCTCTTGTTTGGCGAGTACATGGAGTGCGTCAAGATGGACGACAAGTGGACGATCACGCGACGGTGGAAACGGTACTGGCATGTCGAGCTGTGGCAGGACCTGTTTGACTCGTTCTTGAACGTACCGTCCTGTGCCCACCAGCCAAACCTATGCGACTGGAGGCTGAAATTGCACAAGTACTTTACCGAGGCGAATCAAAAGGTATGATTTGGATCGACTACAGTACTAGGGTGGGTGGTGGGTGGTGTATGTATCGACAGTATGGCCAACAACACTGCTTGTTCCGTAGAAGCTAAACCACCAGTTATGCGCACAAGACAAAATGTTTCACTGACGTGGTGGGAATGCAGACGACGTCGATGATGAATTATATCGTTGCGGTTGGGATGCCAACACGTGCCAACCAAAGGCTGGTGTGTGTATGGTGCATAGGAAGAAACGCGAATCATTTCAAGTGGATTTTTGTTGGCACTGGTCGTTCGGTGAGTTAATCTATATCGACGCGGCTGACTTCGGCAGTGTTGGACGCTGGGCGGTACAGCACAAACGAGTAGTCGACATGGAACGGCCCCGGATGAAACACCGACACACCTGCGTAGTTGACTTGGAACTGCTTGCACTTGTCCGCCAAGATGAGCTAAGTTCCCTTTGTGTGAAAAATGCCAGTTTCAATACACTCGAATCGAAACATACCACATCAGGCAGAGGAAACATTTGCAGGGCCGAGTCGTATGCCCAATGAATGGGCCTCGCAGCAATCGGCAACGGGCACAAGTGGCCTTGGTCCACCAGCGTTTTCACCAGCTAATATAAAGAATTCCATAACGAATATATATATATATATATATATATCAACAAATATTACATGTCTCGACACATCGTCCGAGGGCCCGTCGTGTGTTGGCAGACGGAACAAGCTGTGTTTGGTCATCTTGTGCTGCAAGTCGTCGCGGCACACGATCAAGTCCTTGGTGTAATATCGAATTCTATCGTCGTAATAGAATATTAAAATATTATATAATAATACTACTTTACATAAATATTCAACCAACGAGTCATATACTATTTCCTCTACCTGCACGGGTTGCTTGTCATGATCGCCGACGGAATTCTGCGCACAAAGTCGTCCGTGCACATGGTGGGCAGCTACAGTCAGTACACACACATTGTGAACTCTCAAATTCGATAAATGAGCAAAACTAGGTAAATAAATAATAGATGAAACACACACCAATAAATAATAGATGAAACACACACACCGGATGGCGCGGCAGCACGTGGGGCGCGCCAGGGTCGTCCGGCCCCGGCACAAATAGAAACTGCGACTTCTCCACCAGCGCCGGGTACTTGAGCAGGAGCGTCGCGAGGTCGTCGAAGTGCTGCTTGAGCGTGCGAATGGTCTTGGACTCGGCGCCTGTAAATAGAGTTCATTATAAAGTAAATGAAATCAACACTTGCAGGCGTACCGTAGCCGTAGCCGACGGGGGAGGACGTGAAGTTGCCCATCAAGATGAACAGCGTGGGGGTGAATGGTTCGTATCCGCTGAACAGCGCATCCAGGCGCGCCATCACGGCGGGTTCGTCCAGATGGACGTCCGACAGCACGACAAAGCAATCGAGCTCCTGGTTGCGTTCGAGTTGTTGGATTTGGGTGAGTTGCTATTAAAAGGATAAACGATCCGGGCATGAATATATATATATATATATATATGAAACATAATATACTTCAAGTATTAGATTTGCCGACCTGGGCCGAGATTTCCACTCCCAATGGATCAACGCCAGATAGAATTTGGACGGAATGTTCGCGGAGTTCTGGCGGCGGCGACCCGATAGTCTACAAAAATATAAATATATATATTTGGGTATGAATGATATATATTTATATATATATCAACCTCCACGTGAAACACATCGTCCAGTACTTGACCCTCCACGAGCACAATGCACGTGCTAGTGAATATGCCGTTGGTGTATTTCTACAAGGTACGCGTAAATTCATAATATATCTTCTTACATGGCGTTACCGCTTCAGAAATGTCTAGGTAGATGCGCGATGTCATGTCCTCTAGGTACACCTGCTGGCGTTCGTCCTGGCCGAGCATGCCCAGCACGCGCTTCATGCCTGTGACCCCCAAGAGTGATTCGATTCGACTGATCTGCTCTGTGTGTGTGAGAGAGAGAGGTAGTGGATCGCTAGTAGTACGAACCTCCTGGAAGCTTTCGACGCGTGAAGAGGAGGAGGTTGCCGCCACTGGCTTGGAAAACGACTTGTGCCTGAGGACGCGCCGTTCCAACGCCGAAAATCTACATGGGACGACGATCGAATGATGATGTGGTGGGTTCGTGCGTACCGCTCTCGAAAGAGGGATAGGCGGTGGGCAGAGCTCGCGTGGAGCTTCCGCGTGGGGTCGGCCGACACTTCGTACGTTTTGGTCGACGGATGAAAGATCAGCTTGGGCTGGTCGAACGCGTTGAACACTTGGATGCACTGGTAGTCGTTGTCTGACGACACATTCAGCAACGTGTCCAAGGCACTTTCGAGCGCATCTTGCGACACAACGCTGGATTTCACTGTCGACAGCGATGTCAGAAACCCTTCCACGATCATGCGATCCACATCTACGTACGCTTGCTTCGATCGATGCTGTTCTTGATGGCAAACACCACGTCGTCCAGATGAAGCGTCGGCTGGTTCGTCAGTTCGGACAGAAGCCGCTTCAGCGCGTCCGAATGCAGCGTCAGTCCATGCAGCTTGAGCTCGCGGAACACTTGCCTGGCATCAACCATTATTGTTTGCCGCCTGAACGAGGGTTGTCCAGTCCGGATAAAAGCAAATAACTCACCATAGTGCCGCTCGTAACTGCGACTACGAAATTGACTTCAGCGCGAGCAGCACCCCAGCCAACCTTCTCATGCACTCCACATGTTATGGAATGCTAATCTCTTCTTCATTCGAGCTGTATGGACGTTGCCTCGCGGCACATGGGTGCGTGAAGGTGGTTGGCATGAAGGGGTATTGGCGGTGCGATATTCAGTGGTGAGATATTGCGTAAAACTATGGTTTAATTTAGCTCAACTCGGTGGTGGGACGCAGCAACCTCATGTCATCCAACCCAAGCAGGCACGACGCCAGTAGTTCTGGGTCCGACGACTCCGACTCGGCTCGACGACCACGCAGGTCAGACAAGAAGGAGATGAAGCACAAGAAGAAGAGCAGCTCCAAGGCACGAAGACATGACTCGTCGGACAGCGACGACAGCGGCAGCAGTGACTCCGACCACAGATCAAAAAAGTACAAATCCAGCAAGAAGCACAAGGAGAAGAAGGCCAAGAAGGACAAAAAGTCATCCAAGAAATCATCCAAGAAGTCAAATGCGGTCAACCAGAACGAGTACGGCAAGTACGGCATCCTGCGCGAGTCCGACTTCCATCTCAAGGCCGTGTCGTTCAACGTGTGGCTGCGCGACATCAAGAAGGTATATGTATCCAGCCGTGCATGACGTCATCCGTGTGTTGCTGATAGATCAACGACTTCAACGGACCCAAATGGGAGGCCATGGAGCTGTTCAAGGAGTACATGGAGGACTACAACACGGCGACATTTCCGCACGAAAAGTACTACGACGTGGAAAAGTACGAGATGCGAAAACATCACAAGAAGGCGTCCAAGGACAACAAGCGCAAGCATGACGACGCGCCCGGGGACGAAGAAGCCATGCGCCGCGAACGACTGCGCCAGAGGATCGAAGCCGGCCAGAAGGACTTTGGATTGATCATGCAGACGATGAGCAAAGAGAAGATCGAGGGCATGCGCAACCAAGAGAAGCTGCGCACCCAAATGCAACTGCACTACAAGTCGGGCAACGTAACCGAGGCGCGGCGCCTGGAAGTGCTCCTCAACAAGGTCGACGACAAGCAGCCAAATATGCCGTTCCTATAACGTATCTTAACCTCATGTTAGTCTACTATATACTAGTATGTACTATCATGTTAAGTCTACTACATGTACTATCATGTTAAGTCTACTATATACAGTATATACTACTGTAGTATCATGTTAGTATACTATATATGTACAGTACAATCATGTTAGTCTACTGTATATGTACTAGTTAGTAAGGGACACCTACGACTACAAATATAATGCTAACATACTGCCACAAAGTGCAAAGCGACCGTTTTTCCAATTGGCGTTCGACCGGAAACAATGTCCTAGTTAGCTAACTGTACGGGCAATCTTATTTTGTTTACCCCAAGAAGGTTGTATATATATGCGCTCACATGTACTGCAGTACTTCTACGCTAAGAATCAATTCCAATCCTCGGAGCTACTGCTATCCTGGTGCATCCATTGACCAAACTTAAAACCTATTTGACGATTTATCGTCGGTTTGGGGCTGGTCCATATGTCGGGTGGTGCACGCTGCTTGGGGGGATACCCTCGTCGGTCACTTTAACATAACTTGAGTGTTCGTTGTGACTGCGCTCCCTTGTGGGTCGATCGTGGGGGCAGGGGGGCGTGGAGTTGGTCATGGACACGTGATCAGCAGCGGCGCGATGGTTTGCTGCTGATGCATAGGACGCCGATGGGCCTCCAACAACGCTGGACGACGTGGAGTTGAATGTGGTCGCTAGATGCACTCGACGGAACGGTTCTGCTGCGGCTGTTGTCGGCATGGTGTCGAGTTCAATTTGTTGGCTGGTGCTGGTAGCACTTGATTGTTGTGACGACGACATACTGGCCCTGGCTTTGCGCAACTTGTAAAACAAGATCGCAAACACCGTGCCAACGACCACGGCGAGGACCACACCTACAATGATCAGGACGGTCGAGGTGGTTGAGATGGTTTTCGGTGTAGCTTCTATAGGTGGAGCGAGTGGCGTCATTGAAGGTGGCAGATAGCTTGCTGTGGGCAACTCTGTAGTCTTCGTCGTGGCGTCCATTGGAAGTGAAATATACACCGGCAAAGTGGTTAAAAACTGCTGCGCGCTGCTCCCCACGACTGCGCTGACTGCGATGACGTACGTTGACGAGGTGGGGAAGGAGACAGTGGCCGTGCCCTGGGCAAACGTGGCGTTTTCAGCCTCCGCCGCCGACGTTGTCGCAGGTACGAAGTCTTGCGAGCCAAAGATGCATGGATACTTGGCCGTATCACACACGGACGCCATAACCTTGGCCAACACGATGGGGTCGCCATACACACTTCGGATGGTCCATCGAAACACTGTCGGGTTGTTGGTCTCGGACGGTTGAACGACGTCTAGCTGCATGCTGCATTCAATGCCAGTGCTCCACGACGTCGCGCTGCTCGCCTTGCAACTTGTGACTACAGTGCCACATCTCGTTTCAGTCGAGGACAACCACAACAACAGGAGGGGATTAATTACCAGTGGCAGCATCACACGTCGTCAAGAGCGACAGGAAGAACGCGGTGATCCATGTCTTTGCCATGGCCAAAAGGACTGCAGCAGTGTGGTGGGTGTTATAATGTCGGCTTTGCAGGCACGCCCAGGGACAAACATATGCGAGGCGAATCTCCTCCTCGGTGCATGGTTTAGAAGTTGTTTACTGAAGGCAAGAGCCTGTAGAATGGTGGCGCTTGACCTTTCCGTGTTCATTTATTCTACGTGATGTAGCTGTAAGATTCATTTTCTATTTCGACTGAAACGTTAACAACTGAGGGAGGTATCGATAAATCTTACCGTACTTCGACGAAACATGATAAATAAGGCAGATCATTTATCGTATCGGTTTCGCCTTGCGACATATCCGCGCCACGTTGGCATTCCCGTGGAAACGAATGTTGGTGCGAACAAAGGTGCATAGTTGATGTTACGCTCAAGAACATGTTGTTTTTGTGAGGAATCGTCGCATAACATGTAGTACTGTAGATGCTAGAGCTTTAGACGATGTTCACGTTGAAGCAGAAAGGTCGAGTCTACGAAACTGCTAAATGTAACTGCCGTCAAAAGTGCATCGAGCGCAGCCATGTTCACGACGTATCGGCGCACAGGCACCATCGTCAAGCAAATGGTAAGTTGAACGATATGATGGCATATACTAAACTTTGACTGATGGCCATGATTAGGCAGAGTTTGTTCAAGAGCAGACTGCAGACCTAGAAAACGACAGCCTGTGGTGGGAGTCCCGGATCAAGGTGGTGCAGGAGTGGCTGCGTGCGAACCCCCTTCGAATCGGCGTACCTGACGACGGCACAATTGAGGTGCAAAGAGTGGCCACTTTTGTCCTTCAGAATATGAAATACTCCACTTGCAGACGATTACCCAGCAAATAGCCCGAGGCGACCAGCACAGTCATATACGGGTCAAGGCATGGAACCACATAGGTACAGTACGTAGTTAGGCTTCTTCGTTTGCTAAAACACTCAAGCACGATACATACTGCTGTCAACGTAGTGGCGGAGCTTCATGGCATCCCTGGGGTGTGCACCAAGTTCACGGGCACATTAGCAGCAACGTTAGCTGGCCCTGTGGAGGTAGAGCCAGGGGATGACCAGCCCTGCAACAACGAAGGCGACGCGCTGGCGTCACAGGACTCTGACGATCGACAACTCACTTTCAACGCAACGGAAGAAGTCTTAAGTCCATTGAGGGGCAAGCTCCGAGCGACCAAAGGCAAGGCCCCCGTCGTTGAAAGTGTCACCGTCACCTCTATCCTCAACCAGCAGGAAGAGCAGAAGCACCCCCACATGCTTGAAAAGAAGTCCCTGTCTCAAATGTCCATGATGGATCGCCAGCAAGAATGGCTGCGAAAAAAAGCTGAAAAGACAGCAGCCGAGAAACAACGACAGCAAGACGAGGCCGACAAGGAGCTGACGTTCCAGCCCACGCTCAAGAAGTCTACGAGATCGTTGACCCAAACAGCAGTCCCCCAACCCTCGACGACGCCAGCACCTTTAGAACCCACTAAACAACCTCGATCGAAATCTGCCGACAGACATCGCAAGCAGCCTGGGACTCAAAAATTACCCCTCAAGACCACCTCGTCCCTTCTTGATTCGGTCAAGGCGGAACTGTCTGCGTCGTCCGCCGCTACCCCCATGCCGCCGACCAAAGCAACAAAACAATCCGCGCCATTAACATGCCATCCCACAACCGTCGAGGACTCCACCAATGTTGACTTGATTGCCAAGGCCCTGGAGAGTCTAGGCACGATCATCAAGGCAACAAATGAGTCGCCGCCAGAGAAAGAGCCACCGTTCCAATTCGACCCCAGGTCGAGCGAGACCAAAGCACGGTATCAACTGCAAGACCCGGCGCAATTCGACTTGACCAGCGTGTATCGAAAGAAGGACAAGTACGCCAGACATGATGGCGTGTCGCTGCAAATGGGCCGACGCGACGACACACGCGAAGAACAAATCATCGCCGTGTTGTTTGATCGAGAGCATTTTACGTCCGAAGCCGAAGCGGGCGAATGGTTCGCAGACCACAAGCAGCGGCTGCTGTCGTACATGTCGTGACGCCGGCACAACTCACCGGTCAGTTCAAGTGCACCAAGTTTTGCGCGACATCTGAAGCCTGTAATTTCTGCAAAATAGAGACTTCTAGCAAGTGCGAAATCGTAGAGGTAGTCAAGACTACCACCTACTGTTAGGATAGTGCACAAGCACGGGGATGTCCAGTGATACAGGACGCTTGTCTGGAGTTGTAGCTCAGGGCAGTACACCACAGTATACTGTACAGTACTCCCCGCCGCTGCGCACCAAGCCATCGAGGACTGCCAAATAATTACCCTATGCCAAGGCATGGACGTCGCGCGGAGAGCTTGCTCCCGACCACGACAACCTCTATTTGGCCATCACGATCCCCGTTCTTGACGGCCAAACAGAGG
This sequence comes from Aphanomyces astaci, assembly GCF_000520075.1. Taxonomy (NCBI): domain Eukaryota; phylum Oomycota; class Saprolegniomycetes; order Saprolegniales; family Verrucalvaceae; genus Aphanomyces; species Aphanomyces astaci. The sequence continues at coordinate 49,439 of NW_009798375.1, forward strand.
GAGGACCTTGTTACCATGGCCAAAGACACAGGCTCATTTTTGCAGCAAAGCTCGAATGAAAATCAATGCTGTCACTCTATCTCTTATGCTAATAATGTGCGATTATGAACACGATCATTCCATACATACCTTACAAGTCTTAACGATAACGTTAACTAGTTCTACGAGTTGCCAATTCATGCAAAAGAGGGTTGAAAAAAATATTTTTATTGGAGTACTTAAAATTCTGATTCGCGCAAGTAAGTAACGTTAGTTGTGTTTATTCTATTACTGTAGAACTAGTACTACTAGTATTGTTCTTCTTGGACTGTTCAGTCCAAAAGTGAAACCGTTTTTGAATGAACTTGGCAATACACTTCGAAGTATCTTATATTCACTATACTACAGTGAGTTCATCTGTAACGGGGGCAGGTTTAGAAAACGTATTGATTGGTTGTAAAGGTGGTAGGTACCGTATATTGTATATGTATTGTGACGGATTAATCTATTGCGAAACCTGTAATAACTGATAATGTTCTTGTAATAACTGATATTTACTTGGGAATATGTTGAATATACTTCAAATTTGTATGACGCAATGGATTAAAAAAGTTTTGAGGCGTCCACTGGCTTTTCGCCGCATTATGCAACCTGTCGCAATACATATACACTATACGGTATTTAGAATGGATTTTGATTGGCTAGTTCATTCTCAATTTGCCAAGTCGACTCCAATTACGAACCAACTTACAGTTAACAATACTGATTCGCCAAATCTATCGATTCATCCTTTGTACTGACTTTTGTATGTAAAAATCATGCAGTGTCACTCTTAATTAAGCCACATACTAATTCGACGTTGAATTCGTCGAAGATTGGATTTGAACTTGATCAGTGTTGTGGGTTTTGATTGGTTGATAGATTGTCTGCCGATTTGGTGCTGCTCATTAGATTCAGCACCCCACTCCAATTTCGAATCGACTTGACAATATACGTACAGGTTGCCAAGATTGTCTGCCGATTTGGTGCCGCTCATTCGATTGAGCACGCCACTCCAATTTCGAATTGACTTGACAATATACTGTATAACGTTAGTAAGAACTTACGTATTTTCATAACTTTTGGCTATTCTGGGACTAAAACCCCTCTTTTAATCATGCGCCCACGTAGTATTAGATTGAGTCCAGCTTTGTTTTAGTAAAACGAAGCACCAAATGTACCACTCTTTTTAGTAGTTCCATGTTCTAATTAGAGGTGGTTTTATGGATCGTATGGGTTTGCTTCAGTTTGATTGGACGCCAAAGTAACTTTTGGCTGGTTTTCCGAGCAAGCTTGGCTTAAGAGGGGTGTTTTACTGCAGTGCTAAGCTAGGCCATGCGATAGCGGCGCGCTATCGTTGCCCAAGTGTCTCTAAAGTAGATGACGCAACACGAAGTTAGTTTAACGTTGGGGCATCCACGTTAGTGCCGGTAAGAAGGCGATTCCGCACCATAGTGGAACTACGGAAGCCACTTGACTGAGATCGCGGAGGCTGCGGGAGACACTCGTTAGAATCGCTCGGTGTAGGACATTGATGATGGTGGGCATCACAGTGGTCGTCTACAATACCATTGCCACACCCCACTGTCGGCCGCTTCTGCCACACTACAATGCCCTCCATCATGAACGCACTCCAGCACTCCACCGTCCACCACCGCCGCCGAGTGAAGCGGTGATCGTCTTTCTGCAACCTGGGGCGGCGGTGGCGGGCGGTGGCGGGCGGTGGAGTGCGTCGATGATGGATGACATTGTAGTGTGGCCGCAGCGATGGACAGTGCGTTGTGGAAATGATTGTGGACGACCACTGTGGTCTCTACTGATGCATACTCTATGTGCAGGAAAGGACGCGTTTGCAGTCGTCAGGTCGTGCAAATGACTGGACTACCTGCTGCGCTATATTGCGAAGTCCTCAACCGTGTCGCAACTTGCGCCTCCGTGCAACTTCTCAACACAAACACAATGTTGGGGGAGCAGTGGACTCCCGGGCAAAGCTTGGTGGTGTGTTGAGCAGTTGGAGGCAAAACTAGAACTGACCTACTCACTAACTGACTAAACTGGTCCTATACTTCCGCAACACTCCCCCCATGCCCGTGTCCGGCACCTAGTTTGTGTAAGTCAACTCGCAACAATGATATGTAGGATGGTACTCTACAACCGTTCCAGGGCCTCGACCAGCCCATCGCGTTTAGCGCGGTTTGGCTATTGGTCGGCAAACGACTGCACCAAAGATAGGATCTCCTGGTGCATCGCCGGGAGCTGTTCCCAGCTTGCGTCGAGGCTCTCTAGGTCTTTCCAGCGGATGAGTAATACCCACTGGTTAGAACCAGGGTTGTGTCTTGCGTCGTCAATTTGGTCAACAACCAGCGTGGCCCCTTGCTCACTGACGAGGTCGATAATTCCTTCAGTAATCTGAAAGTGGCTTTCCGCATAGAACTTGAGTCGTGAATGATGTGCTTCGCGCTGCACCCCTGTAATCATGTGTTCTATGACACATGAGTAGGGCAGGCACTTGAGGACTCGGAAAGGGCCAATCCACGTGACCAGTAGCTTGGGGTAGTGTGTGTTCTCGTCCACGCGTGACCAAAGCACAAAGTCTCCTTCTGTGACCTTCATTTCGTTTTGGTCTTCTCAAGCATTCGCTTGTTTTGGGTGGCGCGCCGCTTGTCGACTATTGTTGAGTGAACTTCTTGTAGTGATTTTCTTAGTTCCTCCACAGATTGCCGCAGTTCCTTCCGTTTCCAGTCGATCGTGTGGAACCCGGTCTTCGATAACGATGGTGTTGAGCGCTGTGGTCGGCTCCAAGCCTGTGAAGCATTCCATGGGGCTTGTGTGGTCCAGCGTCGCCACCGGCGTTTGGTTGATGTTGGCTTGCACAAACCGGTAACAGATAATCCCATTCTGTTTTCTTGAGTTTTGTTTCTCTCAGCATGATTCGCATGAGTCCCAAGATGTCGCGGTTGACTCGTTCGACCGTCCCGTTGCGCCATGGGCACTATGTGTGCTGTGCTCGTAGGCGCGTAGCAAGATCCTTCATGACGGAGTTCTTGAAATGGCTTCCGCAGTCTGAGATCCAGATTTCTGGGACTCCAAATAACGACGACCATTCCATGATGGCTTCAACTGCAACTTGGCTTGTCGGGCTGTCGCATGCAATGCGGCGACAGTAGTGGCTCAAGTCGTCTTTAAGGACCAGGACGTACTTCGGTTCTTGCCACGCTTTGCCCATAAATAGGAAGTCGAAGTGTAGGCCTTCGTTTCGGTGCGTCGCGTGCCAAGCATACTGTTGAGGTCGTTGAATGACCCTGCCATCCCTAGTGTGCGGGCACAGCAAGCACGTCTTCATCAATGCCGTGAGCTTTGCATCAAGCTCGCGGATGTAAAATATTTTCCGCATGTGGGCTGCCATGGCCTGGTGTCCTCGGTGGCCCATGCTGCAACAATGCACGACGATGCAGAGCCTCGTAAATAAGTCGTCGACGTCGTCAGCGTCGTCGGGGATCCAAAATCGGCCATGGACTTCGAGGAGCCCGCAGTCATCGAGGTCGTTAGGCTTAGTATATGTAGAGTGAACCTGGGCCTATCGTATAGCGTTGAGGTCCGACCACACGAAGTCGGTATCGTCCAACGGTCGTAGCTGGGTGGCGGCGGCTTGTAGACATGTTTGGGTTGTTTCTTCTTTGTCCATTTGCCCAACGCGGGCACGTATTTTCGATATTCCGTCCTTCGGAATGAGTGGTGTCGCCATTTCGGCGGGCTTTCCCACCAAATTCGTCGTACTTTCGCTTCTGTGGGCTGCGGTATGCCCCATCGGCTCATGAGGTCGGCCCATAGATTGTGCACTTCGTCGATGTGCTGGATGACATAGCGGTAATGGTTGATCATGTCGGCCCAGCGGATCAGCTTCTCGCGCGTGTGTGCCTTGAGCTCGTCGTGGGGTGCGAAGTCGCGTATGAGGTTCTTATGGTCACAATACATGAGGAACCCCTTGGGTCGTAGCAGCAGGTACTTGACGGTGTCGCAGGCACGCGCAATAGGGTAGCCTTCTTTTTCGATAACAGACCAGTTAACTTGCGTTTTGTCGAACATGCCGCTTTGGCATTCGAGGAGTTGATGTTGTTGGTCTTGGGTCGGGGTGTCGTCGCCGTAATTGTGGACTTGGGTGACCACAATGGACCAGCCGTAGGTGGAAGCGTCTGTGAACAGGCACATCTCAGCATCCTCATGTGGGTGACACAATTGAGTGGCGTTTCGCATCAGTTCTTTGACTGCGTCGAACCTGCTCCGTTCTTCTTTGGTCAGGTCGATCGTGATTGATGTCGCGATTCTTTTTTTTCTTTTCTTTCCAATCAACGCTTCAGTGAGTCGTTTTTGGAGTGAGTCGATCGTGTGGGCAAAGCCAATCAGACTGTCGCGTATCCAGTTCACTGCGCAGATAAATTGCTGCAGCTGACCTGCATCGGTCGGGTATGGAATGTCGCATAACGCTTGGATTTTCGTGGGGTCTTGTCGCACCCCGTCGCCGTCGATGATTCTGCCGCACCATTTGATTTCGCTGCACAGTAGCTTGCTCTTGTGTGGGTTCAAACGCAGTCGGAACTTGATACATACGTCGAACACGGCACGCATTACGCTCACATATTCGTCGATGGTGTTCGCCCACACCAAGATGTCGTCGATCCAAATAAGGACATTTTTGTACAGTAGGTCCTTGAAACAGTCCGCCAATGTGTTCTGAAAGAACAGCGCCGAGTCACAGTGGCCTTCCATAACCCTCGTTGGGGTCATAATGCGGTAGCCGAGCATAAAATTGTGAGTTATTGTCGAGTGGTAATTGCCAGAAACCTTACGTAAGGTGGAACAAGCCGAGGACGTTTTCTAATACGAGGAACTGGAACGGCATGGCACCAGCGACAAGTGGGATCGTTTCGCTATTGATGATTCTGTAGTCGATCGTAAGACGAAAATACTGCAACAGTTCTTCGATTGTCCACTTATCGCTGGTCTTGACGAGTTTCTTTCCTTCTGGTTTCATAACCGGGTTGACGGGGCTGCAATGGGAGCTTGAGCTGTTGGCATAAATAACTTGGTCTTGCTCCAGCTGTTTGCTAAACGCTTCGACGAACATGCCCGTCAAAGGGTTCACCTTTCTAGGTTTGCAACGATTGGGGCATGCATCCGCCTTGAGTCGTATTTCCATCGCCTTCACATTCGCCGGGAGGCCTGTGCCTCTGAACTTGGTTCGCCATACTCCTTTGGCGGCGGCATCGACTACGATTCCTCGTAGTTGCTTAAATGCCGCAGCCTGTGCTTGGTCAGCGGCGTTCGCGGATGTAGTTGCCATCTTGTAGAGGTTTTCAGCAGCTCGCATGTCTTCCATGTCCAGCTGTTTGTCGTTTGCACGCTGACACCGAATGCGATGTCTTCATCTGCGCCGGGGTCGCCGATGTCGTCGCTGTCTTCATGTATTTGGCGCACGGCAGCTTGCTCGAGTAATCGATCCATGTCGAGTCCAATCGACATCAGGGCATATTTGCTCACAATGAGCTCGTAGTTGTCGTCGACCACGTAGAACAGCTGCTTTCCAGGCAGCTTGACTGTCCAGCGGCCGTTCTCAGAATGACCCGCAATTCCACCGTCTTCTTCGCTGTGACGGGTAGGTTTCCGACAGCGCTTCCAACCCATGCTGTTGGCAGATGCGTTGTTTGGATTGTTTCGTCCAGCTTGCATAATGTCTCGCCCATGGCGGTGGAAATAATTCCCACATCGCTACCGTTGTCAGGGCAATATGGCATATCTAGCACACCGTTGATGGTGGCCACGCTTTCGCCGATGGGGTTTTCCAGCATCCGTTGGAGCTTCTTTTTCTCAGGCTCCGTTGTCTTTGCCACGCGGCATTGTTCCTGTTCTTCCCGCCACTTCTTGTTGACCGTCATGAGACTGTCCCGGAGCTTCTTCGCTTTGGGCTTGAGCATCTTTCCATTCTGCATGTGCTGTGCAACCAGCGCCAATTCGTACTTGATCTTAGCTCTGTCCTTGGCCAGGGCATTTGTCGTATATGTGGGATGTATCGCCGCACTTCAAACACCCCGTCGGCATGAATTCCCTTGGCTCAAATTGTTTGATTTTTGACTCCCAGCCATATACGCACCGAACAGTCCGGCTAGCCCCAGCTGGTTTGGTTTTTAGGATCGTTCGTCCCTTCCGCCGAATTACGTCCGACTCGTCGACTCGTCCTCGCTGTCGTTCGTCAGTGGGATGAACTCCTTGGTCTTTACTAGCTCTTTGGCTTTGCGTTTTCTCGCTTCTCTCTTTTGTTCTTCCACCACCCGGTAATTCTGTGATTCCCATCGGTTTTCGAAAGGGTTCACGTATCCGCCATGAGTGGCAGCTGTCACGAGGTTTCCATCCTCATCGTAGTCGTCCATATCAATTTCACCGAACATCAAAGGGTAAGCCTGGTTTGAACTTTGTTCAACGGCCTTAGGTTTTTCGACGCTGTTCTCGCGGGACCAGTTCAACTATACACGGTTTTTCTCCTGGCTGTTACCACGGGGGACATGTCCCCATCAGGCGTTTCGTTTCCCTTCGCGGTTGCGCAAAATTCCTCCATGGGATGGAGCGGGGCTTTGTCCACGTCTCATCGCAAATCCCACTTTCTGCTTGGGTTTGCCGTCGGGCGATCCATAACGGGAACTGCGTTTTTCATCGTGCCGTTCGTACGAACGACCACCGTATCGGTCGCGAGATTACGAGCGGTAGCCTGAGTGATGGTTTCGTGGTTCGGGCCGTTCGCTTGATCGATCGCGTCTGTCGCGCCATTGACTGCGGCTCCGTTCGCCGTCGTCACGCCGTTGGCGCACGTCGCGTTGTTCTTGTCGACTGTAACTTGGGGCAGCTGGGGACTGGGGTGCATCCCGTCGATTCGCTCCAGCGGTCGTACGCGCGGTCCGTTCCTCACGCCTCTTTGGGCGTCATCGCTGCGGCCCTGGCGCGGTCGGCCCTGTCCTCTCTGACATCCTTGTTGAGTGCTAGTCTTGATGCACTAAATAACTATTTGTCGTAACTTGCCTCCGTGCAACTTCTCAACACAATGTTGGGGGAGCAGTGGACTCCCGGGCAGAGCTTGGTAGTGTATTGAGCAGTTGGAGGCAAAACTAGAACTGACCTACTCACTAACTGACTAAACTGGTCCTATACTTCCTATACTAACTCTAAGTCTAAATTCCCTTTTGGTTCAACCAATCACCTAAGACTAGACCTGGCCTTTCCTGGCCCCAACCCTTCCAGGCGCGTCGAGTGGGTGCTTGGACTACGGGTATGTCCATCATGGCAACGCAACAACAGGTCGTTATAATTTTAATAATAATTAAATAATTAAAAATAAAAATATTATCTATTTATGATCGTACTAAATTACCTTTTACAGTTAATGGATGCCGTGCTAAAAATATAAAATGAAGTTAATTTTTTGGATAGATGGCTGAGTGGTTTAAAGTATCAGTCTTGAAAACTGAAGTATAAACCGTGGCTATACTCCACAATCCGCTGCCGTCGAGTACACTACTGGCGGTGGTCAGTACTGTGTAGTGGTGGTCGTCCATTATGGTGCTGCGCTTCCTTTCCCGTAGGTCCACGCAACACCATTTCTACGTCCACCATCTTCGTTGCAATTCACCACCTTCCACCCACCGAGTGCGAGGTGGCGGGCCGTGGAGTCAAGCGAAGATGGTGGACAGAGGAGTGTTGTAGAGGAGTGCTTTATCGTCGTTGTACTACACTTTCCTCGTAGCCCCTGCACGTGTATTGTGATGTGCTCTTCCGACGCTGTACTCCACTGTCTGCTGCGACCAAGTTCAGCGGTGGCTGTCCTTCCATGTCTTTGCCCATTGCACCTATACTACTAAAACAACGTGTTTATTTCGCCCAATGACAGAGCCTTCGATTTGTTTCGTTTTAGAGAAGTGCAACCTTGCTTTATATAAAACGTTCAATCCTTAAAGCTGCTAAAACCCGTGGCAGAAATGTTGAAAAGCACAATAAGAGTGACGACACAATCAACTGTACAGACGAATCTGCAGAAGAATTGAGCCAATGCGGTTGCAGGAAACCATCATCAATGTCAAATTAGTGACTGACTTCAATTATTAATACTGTAGTGCGATACTCCGGAGTACTGTATACCAATCACCACAGGATTCCTTTTTACGGAGTAGTACAGGGAACGACGGAATGGTTCACCAAATTTTACTTCGAAAACCTGGCCTCAAATGCCATTGATTATCTAATTAACTTCGAAATTCGTGTCATAATGTGACCAATCAGACACTGTTTCTCACGACATTTTTGCAGGTTATTAAATTGTGCAGCCGCGATTGAGTGTCTTGTTTAGTGTCTTGCTTCCATTCGTTAGCTGTACAATTATCACTTTCGACAGATTATGCAAATTAGAAGTATGGACATCGACCGAATTGATGAGCAATGTACAAAGATAAGCGTTTGACGCGGTGGCGCAAAAAGACGTCGGTTGGAGAAGTACGGGGGCCAGGGTTCAATCCCGGGTCCGTCAAACTTTTTTCCATAATTATTTCCAAGATATAAATAATGATTTCAATACAGTATGTAAAGTCGATAAAACTTATTTAAATGTAAACCATTTTTATTCAAATGAATTGCAACATGAATGGCAGGTGTTTGAAAACATTCGAAACCTTGTTCAAAACTTGGACAGGAAAGGCGCCATCAAGATTCGAGTTATTCGAAGTGATGGTGGCACTGAATTCGTCAATAAAGAATTAGATGACTTCTGCAAGTTAAAGGGTATAACCTATCAAAAGTCTATACCGTATTCACCAGAAGAAAATGGTGCCGCTGAGAGAGATCATCAAACTAAGTTTGGGAAAGTACGGTGTGCATTAATGGATGCAAAGATGCCTGCGGTGTGGTGGCCCGAGGCCCTTGTTTATAT
>NW_009798375.1:61058-79654 GCF_000520075.1 Aphanomyces astaci
CAGACAAGGATTGAAGTTACATAGTTAAAGCTATATATATGTGAGTGAAGCTGGAAGAGCTCGGCTTCACATCCCTCGACTACTTCAGTGTGTCGAGGGCCAATAGCTACCTTGTTTTGATCCTACACACACTACTTGAAGGTTGCATATATTGAGAGATATGACAAACTTCAATTAGTGCAGCTAAGGTTGCACTACTTACATGTATGCATGTCTTTGGCGATGATAATTATGGAGGTTCTAGAGCTAAGCTCACTTCTGAATCCACCTTCCTTTGAGCCACTACCCCTACATCTGTGTGTGTTGTGTGCCAACGTCTGTTACATGCCAAGATCGCCAGCTTGATCATTGCCACCCTCTTCTCCGCGGCTGTAGGTGTATCGAAATCATTGCCATCTTCACCATCGATGATTCCTCAGCTAACCACTCATCTCGCAGGTAGCGCTTGAATGGTGCCATCACCCCTACGACCAAGGGTTGACAAACTGACGTCGCATTAGGAGGTAAGGGACACAATAGACTTCCCAACTCATCGTGAACAATCGTGTAGGACTCGTCAGAGACGTGGGACTCGAAGTTGTCCAGAAGAATGACCGACGGCTCATCGATGGCATCGGCAAGAACAGATCGAAGGTATGCTCTCCACACAGTGTTGTTCATCCATGCCTTCTCCTGAACTGCATAGAAATGACCTCGAGGGTACGTAGGCAGTTCATTCAATGCAATACGGCCACCCGGTGAGCCCCGAATGATGAACTGGATCAGCAGCTTGGTGCCATCAGCCTTGACGGTAAGAACCGCAGTCATTCGAAGGGAATGCTTTTCTCCCGTAGCGATCTTTGGCTCACCACCTTTGACTGACCAGATATACTTCGGCGGCATATCGTAGTAGAACCCCGTTTCATCCACGTTGTACACGGCATCAGGACCAAACCCATGGTACGCTCGATGGTACATCTCGGCAAACTCATCACGTGTGTTCTCTAGGTCCACGGTCTTGGGCTTGCGTGTGGATGAATGTTGGCGTGTAAATCCTTTGCGTATCATGAACCTCTGTAAGAGGCGTAGCAGTGCATCGTATCCAGCTCCAGGCTTCTTTTGAGAGAGGTAGACACGAAGCCATCCGGATTCATGTCGTTTGATCCAATTGATGGCGTGGGTCATAGTCAGCGCCCGCTCTTGAGCACGCATCTCGTTAACGAAATCAACAAGACTCTCGGGGTCCGGAAAACTTTCCCGTCGTCCATCTGGTTCGATCTTCTTTTTCTTCTTGTTTCCTTCGTACGCGAGGATTTCTTCTCAATTCTTAGCCCAGGAGCAAATAGTCTCGCGTGGAATTCCAGTAGCTTTAGCCGCATAGGTGGGATTCATGGTGTCTAAGATGCCCAGCATGTTGATCTTATGGGTTGCGCATGCCTAAAGTTAGTAGTGATGACTGCACGACTCCTTCGGGAATGAGAAGGTCACACCAACGCACAAGGTTGAAACACATAGCATTGTCGGTCGGTTTGACCTTTACCGGTGCGCCATTAGCGTGGCAGTCGATATTTCCAAGCCACCGACTTACGACTGACTTGCGTAGATACAAAGTTCTTATGCGCTGTATCTACTCTACGTCGTTTCGCCACTCGCCGCCTGAACATTTGGCCACCACAGTCACTACGCGACAACAATTTTCTGCGCTCCGCTGTCATAGAGCTGAAAATGGACAATGAATTTTAGGACGCATCATTGGTTGATTTTTCTCTGTATTAACCAATGTCAGTGAAGGCAAAAAGTCGTTGATATTTCAGCGGCTTGTGGAAAAAGCCTAAAACCGCTGACACAAAAGTCGCTCCGAACACGTCCTTAATAGTACTACTCTGGTCCAAAACAGTTGTCATGTTAGACTTCAAAGTGAAGTATTTTGTCCTAAACTTACTCATTCGCGTATCTGATTGGTGTACTCCGGAGTAAATGCAAGTTGAAGATCTCTTCTTTGATTGGCTACTTCAAGCTGTGCAAAATTCACACTCTTGGCGAAGTTATCGAAGTTGAAAAATGCCCTTCAAATTGGCAAAATATTCAATCACCCGCCAGAGAATCAAATCTTAACTTCAAGGGCAATACAATAACCACATGAACAAGTGGGCGAGATGGGGAGGTTTAAAGTTAAGCATTAACAAGGCTCGCTTCTATGATGTTGCATTTATTGATATGATCAAACATGCTCAAAAGACACCATACGCCATACGTGACCGTAGCACATTCGGTTGACGTGTGTCGACGACGAAATCGCACCTGAGGATAAACGATGCCTAGTTCTAGCCATTTTAACAAGCTACGGCATTGTATTCCACGAACGGCGCCTTTATTTACCTTCCGATTTGCTTGTTGTGGTTGATGTCACTTTATATTTTTAGTATAAATAAGCTTTAATCATATTGAGATTTGTAGAGCATTTACTAAACATGTATATATATATACACATGTGGCTAAGTGATTTATTTTAAGTATACAAATTACAAGTCAAAGAAAACTGCACCTTCGAAAATATGCAGCACAACAGCTACTCCGCGGAGTATTTTGGACCACAGTAGTACAAAATTCACAGTAAAAGATGGATGGATAGATTTGGCAATTCAGCACTAACAATGACAATAACTAACCTTAAAAGACTAACTAGGCATAGCTCAAGCGCGCCTTCTCGGCATCGGCGAGGTGGCTGTCCTTGTGTTGGTGGAGGGCAGCAGCTTCGATGACGTCGGCGCCGCGCTTGGACGAGGCCATGCCGAACTGCATTTCCTTCATCACGACCAGGTATGCGATCAAGTTGACAAGCGACACGATGCCGACGCCGTAGAACATGTACTCCAAGTTGCCGCCGTCGTTCAAGTCGTCGGGAATGTACTTTTGGAACACTAGCGTGAAGATACTCGTGACGTTGGACCCCATGGACACCATAAACAAGTTGATCGCTTGGCAGGTACTCTTGAGGTACGACGGCACTTCAGTGTAGAACACATCGAATGCAGTCACGTTGATGAGGCATTCGCAGAGCGCGACTAACACGTACATGGGGATGCACCAGCCCCATGCGATGTCGTTCATGGGAAGATCGGAACTCGCGTCGAGGATCACGTCGAGGGTGCTGTTGGTGGCGCTCGCGGGAACGAGGAGGACGCCGGAGTTGCGGCGGACGGTTTCAAACCCGCCCGAGTAGAACATGGTGAACGTGGACAGGATCAACCCCGCCGCGACTTTGCCGAACGCGGACGCTTCCTTGCCGGAGAACTTCTTGTAGATGGGGTAAACGACCGTCTCGAGGAACGGAATGAGCACCACGATGGCGATGGGGCCGAACACCCCGAGCACGGCACCGGGCAGTTGCGTGGCATCGCGTTCGTTGCCGAAGCGCAAGTCGGTTTGCTGCGCGATGGTCTGGAAGTTGGCGTCGATTTGATCGTACACGCACTGCCACATGACGTTGAACGCGGCGAACGGGAGCACGCGCACCACGAGCTTGATCTCGTCGATGGACAAGTCCTCCTGGTTGCCGCCTTCGGACTCCTTAGCGAGGCTCATGTTGTCGTATTGGCGACCAAACCACACCCACATCAACACCCCGATCAGCGACACCCCGCCGGCCACATAACTCATGGCGAGGCGCTCGTCACTTCTGTCCGTCAAGAACACAGCGAGCAAGTTCAAGAAGAACGACAAGATGAACGCGATGAACCCGAACACAGTGTACCGGGCAGCGGTACTCTTGGACGAACTGGCGACCAGCACATGGACGAGCTTTGACATGGCATTCGAGCTGGGGGCAATCTTGATATACCGGGAACTGCCGAGGAAGAAAAACGCCAGCGCTAAGATGAACACGCACGCGCAGATGGTGAACGTGGCAAAGTATCCGTATTCCTTGGGGATGAAGTCACCCGACCCCTTGACGCACAACGTGGCCAGGTATCCGTACGAAAACCCAGCCCCGACGTTGATGCTCCAGTAGAAATAGCTGAAGAACACGACCTTCTGGGCGCTTTCACGTTCGTCGTCGGGGTTGAACTGATCAGCGCCGAGGGTAATCACGTTCGACTTGATCGCGCCCGTACCAATCCCAATAAACACAAACAACCCCACGATGAAGATGGCTTCCGCCGTCTTGGTGCTGCCGTCAAGCGATAAAACGCTGGGATGCGCGGCAATTGCAAGCAGTATATCACCGATCATGTATACCGTGCCGAACACGGCAATCGTCTTGAAGCGGCCCCAACGTTCGTCGGCCATGTACGCACCGAGCAACGGGGACATGTACACGAGCGACGTCCACGTGCTCTTGATACTGTTGGATGAGACGCTGGACCAATCGAGTTTCTTGCCCATGAAGTTTTTCAACCCTTGGTTGATCCCATAGTAACTGAGACGTTCGGACAGCTCCATCAGCAAGATGAACCCGCACACTTGGACGATGACGTTGGTGTATTTGACGGGGCGGGCGTCCCACACGGACTTGTAGCCGCCGCCGACGCCGACAAGGGGGGTCGCAATTTTGTCAGTCATGGAGGAAGGAACAGGCAAATTCAAAAGTGAGACCGATGAAAGAACCAGGGCAAACTGTTGAACCGTCTGTTTAGCACGTTCTCAACAATCAACACTGGAAATGATAGCATTTTTTGTATGCGGCCCCTTGAAACTCGCTTGGTGACGCATTTTACTGGTCAAAATCAGCTTTTGTATCGTACCCTGGAGACATTTAATAGAAAACCGCCTAACTCACGTTACATACACAAAGCGAGGTGGAATTATATTTCTTATCCACGCAAATACTAGTACTAATACCAAACTTGGCTGAGACAACTCACATCTGTCAGTTCCGATGTTTCGACAGTTAAGGGCGACTGTGCAACATGTACACCATGTATCTATCTGGTCGTGTAGCGCGAGTCGATCGATGCCTTATAACGTCACCACTGGAATGGGATAGTAATCGGGTGGAATGTTGGAGCAGTGTAGGAGCATCTAGCTTTATTGAATTAGCCGCGCGAATTCGCGAATGTAGAATACAGTACTTATGCATGTGAATGTTCGTAAACACTTTAAGCTTCGATTACAGTAGTGACTTCAGCTGGAACTCCAGCTGGTGATGGTGAGAGCCCGTATAATAAACGAGCCACGTAAATACAAAATCTTAGTTAATAGAATACATTTCGACATTAAAAATTTGGGAAGCCAGGACGATGACGAGAAGACAGTGTATTTTGACGATCCAGCTAACTCTTCATATACCAGAAATCCCTTGGTAATGCAACAACTACATGTACTACGCAATATAAGTTACCGAAGCGAATTTGGTGAAAGCGTACTCAGATTCGGGTGATCAAATTTGCTTGTACTGTACTACAGTACTGCAACTGAGGAGCTGGTATTCTAGTACTACTAACAATATCAATTCGATAAATCATCCCCTTCCCCAACATGACAAAGTATATTTCGACCAAGTACCTTTCGAAGAGGTACTGGTAGTATTCTGTACCATGCGTGGAATTTTGGTGACATGACATAACGGATCCATTTCACCAGCTTACTGCGCATGAAAAGCAGCCACCTCGGCACTTCAAAGCTAACGTCTCAGGGAGCAAGACGACTTGAATTCCCTGTGCTGATTCCATACGAATTGCCATATGACTTGTAATCACTGTGGACCACCCCTTCACTACATCCACTCTCCAGAATGAATGGCAATCACTACGTCAATGTACAGTTTCTTTCGTTTTCTTCGTCTTCCGAACATATCATTGGCTGTCTCTCTGAGCTCAACACAACGTGGGCCGCAACGAAAGCTGATTGCATGAGACACATTTCTTGAAGCTATAACAACGATATGATAGATACTATGATACAGTGACTAACCCCGAAAAACGTCAATAAATCTGGATACCGTACCGGTACAGCCAAGACTGAGACTTGTTCGAATTCAAACTAGTAAACGCTGTTTAGATGAGGCTGTCAACCCTGGGGATTTACTGAGCTTACAGTTAGTAGCATCATACGAGGGGATCCCGGGGTTACAGGGTTACGGGAAGAATATCTGCTGAACGGTTATCAGGATTTTCTAAAGATGTTAGGTAGGTTCGTGCGAAAACATCCAGATTTTATCCATCATTTTACTTGGAAACTAGAGAAAATATGTTGGGTAAGTACAAACGCGACATTTCTCAGTTCGGAATGTACACGATTGTAATAATTTAAATTCACGTACGGTTGGTACGAGCTTCAGCTACGTCACCGAGATTCAATATCGTAGCTAACGTTACGCTAAGATATCAGAGCTACACTGTAGGAGCAGCAGAATAACAGCATAGCTGAGGTGTAGTTGCAGATCTGCTTCCAACTTCCTGTTGTGCATGGCGCTGCAAAAAGACCTATGAGCCTTTTTAGTGGTCGGCTCATGGTCTCATGATCGGTAAGGCGGTTAGTCTCCATTATGTGCAGCAGGCCGCCATTCGTCGTGCGGTTGTACGCATTGTCGTGCGGTTGAAATATGTGCATTTTTGGCGCATTTTCATTGGACGAAATGATTAGACTTACAATAGACCAGAAAATGTAATTTGTGGTAAGAGACCTCAGTTTACAATTTTCAGCCTCCGCAAGAGGTTCCTGTCCGGATAACGACGGGAGCGAAAACACTTCCCTTGAAATCCACATACTAGTACAGGCCATAATTTACAACGACATCCATGATACCTCGCGGTAACATCACGGCCAACTTCTCACTTACACCAAATGCTTCATCGATGTCCCCTTCCCTAAGTAGTACAATTCCCTCATTAAAACAGTTCCACTGTTGTTTATGCTCAGACCACCTCACCCCGGAGAGTAGCATCGTATGTACTCACCGGGGGTAGGACGGAGTCGCAGGCTACATGGCTACTGGCGAAAAGGTATATCCGGATGTAATAATTCCCTCATTGAAACAGTATTTCGGGCCAAAACAACAGTGGAACTGTTTTAATGAGGGAATTATTCTCCCCAAGTATGGAGTAAATGTAGAATGCAACAATCTCATTGGAATCTTACTAGTAGCCAGCTAGCTACAACATATACACGGCATCTTGTGAAGTACCATACTACTGTAAACTGCCTCATAAAAGGACGTCGAATCTTCGTACAGCTACGTGAATTCAAATTAATACTCCGACTTGCACTTTGCTTCCCATCCGAGCGGGTTAATACTACATGTATTAATATATTAATACATGTAGTATTAATATAACTCCTAATAGTACAATCGTGTTCTTATTGAACGGAGAAATGTCGCATTTGTACATACCCAACAGATTACTCGGAGTAACTGTAGTATGGATGGAAACTATGGGAAAACGTTCAAGAAATCAAAATAGTACCGTTCAGCCAAGACTGAAAACCGTTCAAGCAAATTTTCTTCCCGTAACCGTGTAACCCCGGGACTTCATCCTACCCCCGCTCGCACATACTTCGAAGTATAATGCTAAATCCCCGGGTTAAGCGCATCACCAGTGGTTAGCTATAGCTAACCACGGAGATACGCTTTAGTATGAGTTGAGGTGATCAGAGTACAAAACATATGCCTCATCTAACTAGAGTTTAATAGAGTTTAATAGATTGAACGGAATTCAGATTTGTTGAACGTTTTTCACTGTAAGTTAGTATGGGAAACGCACAGAAAATCTGAATACCGTCTGAGAACTGAGATTTAATCTGTTGCGTAAGTACAAATGCGACATTCCTCCGTTCGGGAAGTACACGAACGATTGTATTAACGTTAATTTACAGTTAAATTGACGTAACTACGTGCTTCAGCTACGTTAAGGAGATTTGCTGTCAATATCGTAGCTACACTGTGGAAGCTGTAGAACAGCTTCCACAGCGTCGCGTGTACCTACACAACAACCACTAGCAACAATGGGGGTGTTGCATTGTATAGCACCTGTCTGCACTGTTGTTCGTTACTCTTAACTCATTACAGTTGTCCTCCAAGGTTTGCTCCCATGCAATGACATAAACTATTGCAGGAAGTTGATGACATAAAGGTGATACAAAATATTGAAATTGAAGGTTGTTTTGGGTGGATAACCAGTGATTTACACATCAAACTCAATTAAGCAATCACTCCAGCTAATGTAAAGAGACTGGAGGTGCTCCATCAACGGCGGTACAACCACCTATGGAAGCATTTGACTTGATCGAGTAGGTTCAGCTCGGTGGCGATTTGGAGCCCCTTCCTCGCGATTAACTGGCCAGTCACGCATGCATTCTTTGCATTCGCCATGAACACCCACTCGACAACTTGTTTGTCCAATTTAGGGTATTTTGGCCCCTGAAAGTTGTACCGACCCATTGCCGACTCCTCCTTTATGTTATTGGTCTCGATCTTGCGCTTGTCCCTCAGGATTCGGCGAATGGTCGTGATGTGGAGCGTGTGGCCAAATTGTTCCTTGACCCACTGCTGCACGACAGTTGTCTTAATGGGCACGTGATACGCATAATACGCCCGAATCAAGTTCTTCTCGTGAATCGAGAGTCGCTTTCCTTGTTGTTTGCACTGCGGCATATTCTCAAATGTCCTCATAAATTAAGCCTGTCAAAGTGAGGTGAATGCAGCCTCATGTTCAAAAATTTAAACCTCGTGTCAATTCAAATCAACCCTTGAAAAGCTATATGGTTTTGTTTTATACGGGAATTTCGTTTTGACCTGGGAGCAAGCCTTGGAGGACAACTGTACTATATTATTTGCAAGTGAAACTCAACTAAATGACGTCTACCAGGAAGATCTACATATTGATAGGTGGACACTTCGTTACTACAGGTAACTGCATTGGAATAGGATAACAGTGGTTCAACAACCATATACAAATTTTCATATAAAATGGAGGTGAGTCAAAACGTGGGTGTTATAAAAATTTCGACAGATTTATTAAAACACAATACAGTACACAATTAACAGTCTCGGATTGGCCAAATTGTAACCAATTGACATTGCTAAAAACCACGTCGCATACAACAGCACACAAACACCAACAAATACTAGTACCTACATTACTTACTGTTAGTAGTACAACTGAACAACATTTGGCAAGACTTTTTCAAACGCACTCTCATTTAGCTACTAACCATACCCCAAACATTGATGACCCGCTAAGTTTCAAACGCTTTGCTGCTGATGTGTGAACTCTTTCTTCATACAGCCATACTTTACGACACATAGCCTTGAATGGCAAACTCTCAAAGCGTCGGACATACATGCGAATGCTGCGGATGTTGAAGCGTCGGTAGAACCATTTGGCCACACGTTTTGGTTGCATCGTGAGAAAGTTTGAACGTGAATGTCTTGTGATACTCATCAGCCAATCATTGCTTGCTATATTTGAGTTTTGAATCGTGCGTGCCAGGTGGTGTCGTCGAATATGACGAATGGCACTTCGCTATTTTGTGGATCACTTCTTGGCTAAAATGCAATTGACTGAATCCCTTTGATATTTATTTGGCCAAGTATATAAATATGCAAGTACCACTGTGATCCAATTCCAATGCGGTTACCTGTACTGTGCATTGACAAATTTGCTCGAACTACGTTGTCACTTAGCTTCGACAGGGAATCGTCCGTGGTGTTGTGAATGCTAGCCCGTCCAATTCGATTTACCGGTGGCCATGTATACATACAATTATATGGTATGGTCACATGAATTTCCTTTCCTCGGAGATACACCCAGTCCATCCGTTACTTTTACACCCTTAATCCATTGAATTTTGAAGGCGCTCAAACAGCGCATATAACTTTCCGCGGCAAACTTTAAACCTTAGCAGTGGAAGCCGAAAAACTCAATGTAACGTTAACTCCATCGTAACAATGGAAATGGCAACAATTTTTCGCGTTATGAGCGCTTAATAAACCGTCTCACGAGTGGCGAGGTTTAGTTTGAGAGGGTTTGTAGCTAAGATACCATGCCAAACCTTGGTTGAGACATATGGCCGCCAATCAAGGATTAGCCAAGAACTTTGTCTTTTCACGTGGTGGTTTATACAGAAATACCGCATGATGTTGCTGCCAATCACCACCAATATAAACACTACCAGCATTAATCCTGCCAACGACTATCGGTGGCGATCGAGTAACTGACTGATTTGGCCTGTGACAGCACGGGGGCTTCCTGTGGTGACGAGCAAACGCGGCAGGTACAGGTGCATCATTACGTTCGCACCACAGCTCCAGCTAGAGGGTCATTTGCAAGATTTTGACGATTAATCACACATTAAAACGGTGTAGCTATCTTGTAGGCTCCATGAGGGAGTGAAGGTTGCTGACGTCTCCCCAGTCCTTTCGGCTCTCCTGGAAACCTGCAACCTCAGGCCATTGACCAGATCGGGTTGGGAACGCAAGGCAGTGGCCCAATATTTGCAACATTCGCCTTACGGGTATTGGCAGCGAGCGTACCTTTACCATCCGATGAACCAGCTGCCGCGCAAGCAACTGAGGATGTTGACATTGGGTTTGATGATGCCATGAAGGTACTTAATGCACCGGCGTTGCCAAAGCCACCGACGTTCAAGGGATCAACGAAATCCAAGCTTTGCGCATTTATGCGCGAATATCAACGATACATGTCGCAAATCATGGCATTGCAATCAACGGGTTATCGTCCGTTTTTGATGTCAGTCGGCGGGTGTATTGACCTGTTTTCAAAGCGACGCATCGTTATGTTTGACTTTGGGAAGTCACATGGCAATGTGACAGAAGCCGCGTGGGTGGCCTGGTTCATGGAGGCCCACGATTAAGAACCTGTTGAGTTGGATGCGCTGAAGAAGCGCCTTAGGTGATCGTACAGTTCGACACCAAGATCCTCGACGCAGACAGTCGAGTGAGTCGAATCCTTGACAACTTGATGAAACCCTCAAGGCGGATGGCCAAGAGTGGGTGCTCCATCAAGATGGGAAGTTGGTGGTGGGAATCATCACCAAAGCGATCAAGCCAGCATCAGTCCAGCTGGCCGTGACGAAGCAGCTGCAACTGCAGCGGAACAAAGTGCTCAAGTCAGATGTGTTTTGCTACGTCAAGTGGCTGCGGCAATTCGCCATTGGGTACCAGCTGTATGGCGGCATGGAGGAAGAAAAACCTTCGAAGCTACCGGCAGAGGAGCCGCGGAAGGAAAACTCGCGGCCTCGTCCACGTTTCAGCCCGGTCCGTGAAGAAAAGCGGCCCAGTGGCGTGTCTGTCGCGCCTCCTACTTGGTGTGCCGATAAAATAGACGGGTTGCCAAAGCGGCCGAAGCCCAAGTGCCTGAAATGTCAGTCAACGGCACACCGAGTGCGGGAACACCCTTGCATTACAGATGCCGAAGTAAAGAAGTTGATGGACGACTTTCATCAGCCGCGCCGTCGGTCGGTGAACTTCGTGTCGAGCACGAATCCTGCGAACAGCATGGAGTGCCAAGCGTCGATCGAGGACTTTCTCACGCTTCCTAAAGTGTTGCTGGACTCTGGGTCCGACGAGACGTTGGTGTCGGAAGGCCTCCTCGTGGGACAGACGGACGCCGTGGCCTATTGCCAGTCCGTGGTGAACCAAATGTTCGGCGAACTGTTGTACGCCGGGGTGCTGGGTTAGTTGGACGATCTGCTGGGGTACGCAGACAGCTCGGACAAGGTGTTTGTGTTGTTGGACAAGGTGCTGTCCATCTGCGAAAGTTCTGCCTCAAGCTGCAACCGAAAAAGTGCGATTTCTTCTTGAAGAAAGCCACGTGGTGCGGAAAAGTGATTTCCACCGAAGGGATCTACCATTCCCCTAATCGAGTTCAGGGCATATGTGCACTGGAGACGCCAACGTCTGGCGCCGATCTGTAACAATTTGTCTGCACGAATTGGATGCGAAGCTCCATCCCAGCTACTCGGAACTGATTGATCCGCTGCGGGGCCTGTTGGACGTAGCGGCGAAGGCCGCTGGTGGGTCGAAGAAAACGGCGCTTGTGCGAATCAAGTTGGCTGTCGTCCGTTGGGCGTTCGAACACAATGTGTGTTTTGCAGCGGTCAAGGACACGTTGCGGCAAATGGTGCCGCTGTCGCATCCATCTGCAGACAAGATCATCTGCCTTTACACCGATGCCAGCGACACGCCATGGGGTGCCGCCTGCACCCAGTTCCCGCCCGAAGACCTGGAGTTGCCCGTGGAAGAACAACGGCACGAGCCGTTGGCGTTTTTGAGTGGTGGGTTTGGCGGGGCAAGTGCCCGGAGCGGACGGTGGAAAAGGAAGGGTTTGCGATCGTCGAGTCGTGCAAACGACTGGAGTACCTGCTGCTCCGGCAGCAGGGATTTCGAATGTTCACTGACCACCGCAATTTGCTGTACATCTTTTAACCCGCTGGGTTACAACAGCAACATGGCTCGGTACCAAACCCACACGTCCCAATGGTGGGCTATGGTGATGACGAGCTTCCCCTACACCGTCGAGCATGTGGCGCGGGAAGCGAACGTATGGGCGGACCTGCTCATCCAGTGGGTGCCGCTCCATTACCTGCGGAAGTGGCGAGAGTGCGACAACTGGTTGTTGTCTCGCCCCTATAGAAGGCAGCCTGGAAAGCTGCCGGTGAGGACGTCCCCAATGTGACATGGAGCGTCAGCGACGAGTATTACGTGACCGTCGCTGGGAAAATTTGGATCCCTGAGGCCGCAGTGGATCTGCAGCAGCGGATCTGCATCATAGCCCACCAAGGCGTGGCGGAGTGGACGTGACAACCCAAGGCGTACTCGAGCGGTTTGAGTGGCGAACCGCAAAGGAAGACCTGAATGCCTTTGTGGGCAGTTGCTTACACTGCCTGTGTGTCGACGGCACGATGGTGCCGAGCCCCTGGGGCGCACGTGCATGCGGAGCGCCCAAATGAGCTCATCCACTTCGACTGGCTCCAACTGCCGCCAGCCGCGAATGGCTGGAAATATGTGCTTGTCGTCAAGGACGACATGAGTGGGTTTCGTCGTCTGTTCCCTTCGGCAACGGCCGACGCGGAAAGCACGGTGAACGCCCTGATGGATTGGTTTGCGACACATGGCATTGTGTCGTCATGGGTTTCCGATGGCGGAAACCATTTCAAGAACGAAGTCGTGGGCAAGGTCAAGAGGATGATTGGTGCCCATCACCACATCACAACGCCGTACACGCCGTGGGCGAAAGGCACGGTGGAAGTCGTTAATCGACTTATCCTGCGAGGGTTGAAGACCCTGACCAGCGAATGAAGATTTGTCCGGACGAATGGCACCGTGTGTTGGCCCTGGTACAGAGCGCGTTGAACGACCAGCCGGCGGACAGTCTCGGCGGTGTGGCTCCAGTGACGGCGTTTTAAGGCTTGCCGTCTACAACGCCTTTAGCTGGGTTGTAGACGGCAAGCCTTAAAACGCCGTCACTGGAGCCACACCCATGAGCTGTTGGACTTCCATCACATAGTCCGAGTCGACCAGCGATACGCGGTACGGACCTTTCCAGTTGAGTCCAACTTGTTGGGGAACTTGATGATTTTTCCCAATAGCACAAAATCGCCCAGCGCAAACTTCGCCAAGCGCACATGCGCTTTCTTCTCGCGGCGGCCTCGTGCTTGCTGCCGCAACTTCTCGCTTCGAACCGCTACGTCGCAGTGCCTATTTTCCATGGCTTGTCGCAGCGCGTCCATGTGCTTTTGACGCGCCTTCGAGAGCTTCGCCACACCACTTCCGCTCAAGGATCTTGAAATTTCCACTCAACAACAATCAACAACAAGAGTCAGTTTCCGCCACAAGTGTGAGCTAGCTTCATCGAACAGGAGTCGTACCTCTTCAATTTGCGCAAGATACTCGACTACCTGTTAAGCCCGTGTGGTTTCCGTTTGTTTACATGTAATCGAAACCTAGTGCTTACTTCAACCAAGTGGCTCGCGAAAACAAGGCAACGTTAATATGTAGAGCAATTGTTGTTGGCCAGGTTGATCCTGCCCTGCACTATAGAGCACGTCTCGGATGACATGAATGTTTCAGGCGACATCTTGAGTCGATGGGGCTCAGCTTTGGCGAATCAACGTGTTGAAATCATTCACTTGCCGATTCAAGTGGCATTTCAATTGCAAGACGAGTGCCTGACAGAAAGTACGGTCAGCGCATCCAAAGGTATATTGACGACTCCACAGGGCCTGCCTCGAAACCCCCCGTTGTTCCCTATGCAAGTAAAAAAGCTACTAGGTACATACTGTACAACAAGTATTTCCTATGGTCCATGTGCAAATCATGAGTATGGTTACATAACAAGTACGGCCCTGTGGACGAAATGTGTCTTGAGTAATGGCAAGTCTAGTACGTACGCTAGAATTCGCGCATGAAGGCACGTGCCAACCCGCCCCCCATCAGCCACCGGATAACGAAAACTGTGGTGTATATGAAGGTAACACCCTTTGCTGTTATTAGTACATTTCAGTATATCGAGACTCTCTTATATGGACAAAACGGAGGTGTTTTCACTTATGCTCTCGGAGGTCGTATTCGCCACTCTCGATATAGACATGTGAAAGTTAACTTACATATTCGCACGCGAGGCTTGCTGGGGGTATGAAGCGAATGCCTGCTTAGGAAAGATAAGAATACGTCTTTTTTCTAGTCTTTATTATTTTTTTGCATGCAATATCTACTTCTTTTTTGTGGGGTTTCTCGTTGTTTTCACTTGCTACATCTACATCTATGCAAAGTTAAGGCCGGGGCGCCAATGGCTTGAAGCGAGCAATGCGGCTGAGGATATGCAATCGCCACACTGCCATGTCGTTATGCTCAAAAGTGCCAGTGCTGTTCGTCTGAATATATTGCTTTGCTGCAATACAAACAAAGACGCCGCAATCGTAATCGTTGGGTCGCTTGGGTCCAGGAATATCCATCTCGTGTATTTGACCTCGACGCTCATCCAGAGATTCGACAAAGCGTTGCTATTGCAACGGGTCGTAGCATCCGTAACGCTGGGTGACAAGATTGACAATGCCAAGCATCCAGTGACCAGGTACACAGATCGGAAAGATCACACATTCCGTGTGCAGCCCGTAGGACGACCTGCCAATGATTCGGGTGGCTTGCTCGAGACTTGAATCATTCGTCATGCTCTCATAGAAGTGCCTGTCCAAAAAGGCCACGCTCGGTGTAGACTGCACTAGCCTTTCCATGAAAAGGTCGATCACGTCCTCGCCAATCCAGGCATTCAACTACAGCAGCGAAGCCAAGTTGACATGGTGAGCCTGCGCCGTCGATACGTAACTCAATCTCTCATCGCGAGATAGGTCACGCCTCGCTTTGCCTTTGTTTTGAGGAGGCGGAGAACTCAGCGACAAGGTGGCAAGGACATCGCCGATGGGGGTGCTTGGATTCTGAAAGATGGTTGCGAGAACAAGTCCTCGGTACGCCCAACTGAAGCCTGTGAACATATCGCAGAAAGCACGGTGCATGGTAAACCTCGCTGCATCACCGCCAAAACACTTGACTTTGGTTGGACCCTGGCAACTTCAATTGTTGAAGGGCTCTTCTCCATTCGATCCAACACAGTCCGCTTTGGCCGAGCCATTGATATCTCGTTTGTTGCAGGAGTGCTCTCCATGAGGTCCAAAACACAGAGTTTGCGTTTGGCCAGCCGAGCGACTGCTACTGGAGCTGCAGGTAGAGTCGACTTCAAGGCGTAGAAATCACTGGAGCTGAACACGGCAGTGTTTTCGTTGCGGGATAGATACAGCGCAAACAGTTGCTCCACCCTCAAGCTCTCTGTAATTGTGCCGTTGCTCGGCTGAAAGTACTGAATGCATGCATTGGTCAGCGGCTTCAGTGCTGAAAACCCATCACGCTTGGTCAATCGGGAGATGGCGATGTATCTTTGTTGACAAGTGTTGACAACCTTGTTCGTCTTGGAGCCACGTGCTTTCCAATCCGCGACAACAAGCGATTCCATTGTCTCGCCTTGGATCTTGTAGATTGTCGAAGCAATTGCGTTGACAAACGGCAACTTCTGCAAGCTTAACTTCAATGTTCGTTTTGAACCACAAGGGCTAGGCGTCAACGTCACTTCAGTTGATCCCTGAGGCTTGAACATGAACACGGGGTACATGTCAGCTGGCAGACAGTCGTGCAATCCATCTCGAGGCAACACGTCAAAGTTCTTTGGACGTGTGACTCGAACAAACACAACTGCGGGTGTACTGTTGGGTATCAACACCTTCAACTTCGATCCAGCGTCCTCAACTCGGGATCCTGGGCGAATCTGACGTTTTTGTTCAGCACCACAATGTCCTTGTACGACCACCACAAATGGAAGTCCGTGTCTTCGCAGAGATCGAACTTCAAATCGGATACGTTCAGAAACGAGGAGAATTCATGAAAGTATTTAAGGTACGTAGAACTTCTTGATATTGTGCAAGTGACGAAAATCATATTCTCATGGCCTGGATCACTGAGATTACTAAAGTATAGTCAAAAATAGTGCATTGAATATCTTGAGATAGGTTAATTAATATAACGCATTTTGAACCGCCTTCGGAGCCCAAAAAGTACAGCAGGATGGCTACCTTCTTCTCGAAAGAATGGTTACTGTTGCGCGTTCGGTGTGCAATCATGACACCACGCAACGTGGCCACCAGCTTCGTGAATGTGGCCTGACCACAACGCAGAATAGCAAGGAACCGTCTCTCTTGCTGGGGGAGTCCCAGCATGCCGTCGAAGTCCACGTTGGTTATGGCGGGTACGTTGTACTTGACTTGATTGGACAAGGTCGCCACAGCAACACAAGGTGGCTGAAACAGCAGGAATGGTAGCAGTAAGCACGAGGTGGGCATTGGCCATTGAGATAAGAGTTTTGATTCATCAATACTGAAATTTGATTTCAACCAATAATATTTACTACACTGAAAAATATTCAGTACCAAAGCGTTGATAAGCGAGGAGTCGACGTTCCCCGACCAGGCCCTTCCTTACATGCCTTGGAGGTAGGGAAAAACTGACTTGTTTATGGAATTTGTAAGATGGCTGGCCTTACTTCTGATTATTAACCAATCAATATGCATCATGGTTTCTTTGCCATACCATAACGACTCGGACGTGAAAACCATTCGGACAGAGCTTCGGACACAGAAATATTTGAGGAATTAATACAATTGTTGCATACAAATTTCAAGCTTGCTTCACGTAATTAAAATAACGATGATAGGATAGGTACAGCGCAACTAGAGACTGCACGTCAACGACAACCGCAAGCCCTTACTAGTAACACGTAACCAAGTGGTCATGCTCAAATAGGTAAAGCGTTAATGATTACTACGTAGTACAAGCACTACTTCATCCTTCACGCTCGCAAGGGCTGCCAGTAACTACACTGTACTGCAGGTTCATCAAATAACATATGACAATTATAAAAAGAGATATTATATTCCAAAATTACCTTGTATATAAACTATATTGAGACAAGAAAATATAATTCTATTTGACTGAAGTATTCCGAATGTCGCAAGTCAACTTCTGCTACGAAATTCGATTACATTCTTCACGTGCTTTTGTTGGGCGATTTAGATTTGGCTCTAATGGCCTGTAAGCCGAGAACTGGATAATCGAAGTTAGTGTATGCGGTCGAATGAAATCGAAGTGCGTCGAACAATGCAAATTGAAGAATGAGAATTGAATCCATCGCAACACGGGTTAGGTTTAACACCGCAGCCAACCGACTACTCGTACGGTAAATTTATGCGGATGAAAGTGTCGTTCTGCAGTCATTTCCCAATTTCACTCGTAGCCGACACTTCCTCGGTGTTCATCAACACCATCCAATACAAGGAAATGAATCGCATCTAACATGTTTAGGAACTGTGGCGACGACGACAACAGCGACAATGACAACTACGGCGACAGCGACGATGACAACTGCGACGACAGCGACTTACGGTATGTTACTACATCATTCGGCAATATCAAAAAGTACCTCATTATCATATTACATATCAGCTGTAGTCATCCAAAGTACAGTACTGGTGTATTTCAAAACCATCCTACGTAATGAAATCTATCACTACTACTAACTTGTTTAGAACGGACACTCCAACCCGCGTGATCCAGACAGTGATAGAGGAGGGCGACAAAACTACTTCGCCCGTGACAACCCGAACCATCTAACACCAATGCCAGCCCTCTAAACATCAACCAGTATCAACGCTAACAACCATTGTTATATAAAACACGGTGTTTGTCAACACCATACAATGTGAAGAAATGCATGGTAGCTATAATAATGAATTGGAATAACGTTGCACTTCTAACAGTGGTTGTGATATCGCACACACAGCAACATAAACCACCAGTGCTACCTCGATGGGCGTCTATGCCCATAACTAGGAGAACAGTTATAAAGGCGGTGACCGAACCTTACAGTTAACATAACATACATGTTTCAATTAATGGAACTTCGTGCATTCTATTCTCTGCTGGATCGTTTTTTACCTTGCTTCTACATATGGTGAAACTTACAAATCAACAACACCTGCTATCTACTTCAAGGTGAGAATATCTATTAATAGAAGGATCGGATTTGAGATATTAACTAGACATCGCACATACC
>NW_009798375.1:103372-116467 GCF_000520075.1 Aphanomyces astaci
ATTTGCGCATGGATGTCATACCAGTGTAGTATCAAGAATAATTTAGTTAGAAATCTGCACACGTCAACACAATATTAACACTA
The DNA here is from genome assembly GCF_000520075.1 of Aphanomyces astaci. Classification (NCBI taxonomy): domain Eukaryota; phylum Oomycota; class Saprolegniomycetes; order Saprolegniales; family Verrucalvaceae; genus Aphanomyces; species Aphanomyces astaci. The sequence goes on from NW_009798375.1 coordinate 103,456, forward strand.
ACATGGTCACAGCCAACGCCTAGCTAACAAGTACCACATAGTTGGGACCACCATCACGCTCAATTTAAGCTAGTAAAGGTGGTAGGAATCGACAAGCTGAGTAAAAACTAAACATCGTATGCCCACCAAGCAGAACTTACCGATATTAAACATCTCTATTAACGCATTAAGCCCAAACTGTACTGCGACACAGGGGCAAACTAAACAGGCAAATGGACTCCACTCAGGGGCAAACTAAACAGGCAAATGGACTCCACTTATAGTCAATCGAGTGCCCTCCCCAAGGTCAGCTTTCAATGCTCATCATACTACTGTAAGCCTATCTACTCCATAGTCGAATGTGGCTACCACCATGTATTCTACAGGTAGTACATGTAGTAATGACTCCTGCTCTATTAAGGGTTAAGGGTTCACACTAGGGCGGCAAACATGTGAGCTTACTGTACTTCCACAGCACAGTCCTACACTATGTAGGTGTCCCCAGTTTGAATTGGTTGCCACAAATCTTGTACTATAACAGTTAAATACCATTGTAGAGCAAGGTGCATCGTTAGTGTGTCGGTTTGATTCCAAGATGCAGACGGCATAGTCCGCGTTTCGAGCCTAGCTTCGACCATTTCTTTTTGCCATGATTATACTCGGGTTGTTTTTGTGACCCTCCTAATTTTGATTTGTTTGTATAAAACAGTTTTATACCTATAAAAATTGAATTCGAAAGGTATTAACCACTTGGCTGTTTAGGGTATTTACAATCGACCTATGATCCGGTTAATGGCATGAAACATACTTCGAAGTACATTTTTACCTTGATTTGGTACGATAAACATCGTCGAATTTGGCCGAACGTCCTGCGGAATATACGGAAGATGTGGGGTTGCGAGGTATACGGATGGTGAAGTACAAGTGCAACGATGCCAAGCTCATGTTTGACCCCTACGGATGCGAAGGCTGATGGACGAAGAAGATCCCGACATTGCCATTCAGTTGGCGTCAAAACGCCTCACCAACTGTTTTTGTTACTCGCAAGCTAGGCGGCAATCCAAATGAGTTGTTGCTGCCATTTTTGTATCGTGATGACGAGTCGGACGCCTTCGACGATGGCGAGCAGTCTTCCGGTGACGATGATGACGTGGACGGCGACGACAGCGAACAGACCGAGCTAATACCCCCTGTAAAGCGCTCTATTTCCGCAGTGTCTGATGACGCCGACTTAGAAGCACCCACACCAAAGCGTCCAGTACCATTGAATGATGATGTCATAGTTGGATGACGCTTGACCAGAATGGCAAAACAATTGCTTTAATAGGAGTAACACATTTGCTTTTTACGAAGTTGTAAACTCTTTCGAGTATATTTTACCACTCTGGTCCAAAATAGTTGTCATGTTAGACTTCAAAATGAAGTATTTTGTCCTAAACTTACTCGTTCTCGTATGATAAGTTATCGAACTTGAAAAATGGCCTTCAAATTGGCAAAATATTCAATCACCCGCCAGAGAATCAAATCTTAACTTTAAACCTCCCCATCTCGCCCACTTGTTCATCTGGTTGCTGTAATGCCCTTGAAGCACTTCCAAGGCTTTCTCGCTTCTATGATGTTGTATTTATGATCAAACATGCTCAAAAGACACCATACGCCATACGTGACCGTACAGTAGCACCTTCGGTAGACGGCTGTCGACGACGAAATCGCACCTGAGGCTAAACGATGCCTAGTTTAGCCATTTGAACAAGCTACGGCACTGTATTCCGCGAACGGCGGCCTTTACCTTCCGATTTACTTGTTGTGGTTGATGTCGCTTGAATATTTTAAGTATAAATATGCTTTAATCATATTGAGGTTTGTATAGAATATACTAAACATGTATACAAGTGGCTAAGTGATTTGTATTTAGTATACACATTACAAGTCAAATAAAACTGCACCTTCGAAAATATGCAACAGGACAGCTATTTTGGACCAGAGTACAGTACAGTAGTATACTTTTTGTACAACTGTTATACTGTATGTTGACTAATTGAGTTTGGATTATTATTTTTAAGACATTCCTCCGCGAGGGCCGATACTAGAACCACATGTTATGGAACAGCTTCACCAATTGTAAAGTGCCGCCCGACCAGGGGCGGTGTGTAATCTTCGGTTTTTTCTTGTGCTTCGACCGAGCTTCTTCGAAGTCCGGTCCTCGTCTTCGTACGCAGCCCTTGTTATCCGGATTCCCCAGGGGAGGGACAGATAAATCCGGGGAAACCGGGGATCGAACCCTCGACCTTTGAGTTAAGAAACCGATGCTCTTCCACTGAGCTATTTTCCCTCGCCCACAACTGTTATATGTTGAACTACTTCTGCAATGGTGAAAGTTCTACGTGTCCAAGAATAAGTTGACTTGTTTGTGAAATTCGTAAGGTGGCTGATTATTCACCAATCAGAGTGCATCATGGTTTCTTTGCCATATCATTGGTCAAGACGATCATTACGATCATTTTTATCGACTTCAAAAATGCAGAAGTACCAAGTTCTCAGCGACTCAAACAACTCGTGCTACCATCAGCTTAATGCTCATGTCAGCAGTTCATCGCACTCTCGAGTACACCAACTAGCATTTTGCCTTAGTGCTTATTGAAGTCGACATTGAATGACGAATGGTCGATGCGAATTTCTCGTTAGGAAGGACCAGCAGTATCACTACAACTTCATGGTTTCGGTGGACTGGGGCCAACACCCAAGGTCCTTCCAAGTCAAAATGAGGAAGTGATGGGTAAAACTACAGTCAGTAAGAATCATATTATCGGGGCATAGTCACCAAAAATTTGACCAAATCAAGTCGTTTGCCCGCGACGTTTCAGGGTTTCAGGATCAACGAGTAAATTGCTGTAAACGACCTATTTACAGTACCAGTAGTTGACGAGCTTGGCCCATGTGATTACTTGGTTTATTCCAAGATGCAAAACTAGTAAGACGACCAAGGTCGGGGGCATGTGCGACGGCACCCGAGCCCAGCACTTCCACCAGAACGCCCACTACGCTAAGAACAACCACTACCTATGCTGCGACAAGACGAGGACCAAGTGGTACTGCATGACCATCGCCCAGGCTCAAGCGTGCGGACAGGAGCAAGGGATCGCATTCTAGTACTGTAGATCACAATTCAAAAGCTGCAGCCTACAGCTAGCAATGTAGCAAAGAGAATAGAACGATGCTATTGACCAGTTATTTTCACTATTCTATCATGTAATTGGACAGAAATTTGGCAAGGCAGTCTGCCTTACGAATTCATCAATAAGATGCGTTTAAAGGAATTTAAATTACTCCATACAAAGATGAAGCTTCATTCAATAAATTTGAACTATTTCAGATCGATTTATGGAATTCGTAAGGCATCCTTGCGAGCCTACTAAAACCTACTGTTTCACCTTACGAATTCTGTATTATGTGTAATGTCTAGCTATTGTATAATATTCACAACACTATATATTTTAACAGTTATAGAAATACTAATTATAGTTGTGTAATGTCTAGCTACAGTTTATTGGACCCTTTACGAATGCAATACGAATCCCTTTATAATCCGATTTTGTGTTATATTGGTTTTAGACGGGCTATCCATTTCACTCTCGGCAAACCAGCCACACGCACGACCGCCCTGACCAGCCATACGCACGACCGCCCTGGACAAGTCCGTTGTACAGCACGCCATCTGCAAGGTGCAACGTCACTTTAGTCATTCAATCGTGCAATAAGCGAGCTATGTATACTGCAGTCGATCCATACAAGACACAACTCAAGGTGCACAAGTGCCCAAGCGTCAATGACCAAGACATGACGTTCCCCGTCAAGATGGCACTCACGACCGCGACCGGACTTTTCCAAGGTACAGCGGCGGCAACCGTGGCCGAGAACGGACCATTCACGGACGTGGTGGCGGCTGCCATTCCCGTGACCGGGCCATTTGAGTGCACGGTGGCGGCTGTTCGTGACCGGACCATTGTTGAGGTTAGCTGAGTCAAAAGGCAATGGTAAACACACGTATAAACCTTTATTATGGAGCTGTGATGTTGTGCTTCTTTATTAAATCGTACACTGTGTGGTAGGATATGTCTCTTTGTAGGGGAAACTCCAGTGGCTGCTGAAATTGCTGTCCAGATGCTTCTCATTCCTGTCAGGTACACCTTGCTTCGCTGGGCCACCGTCATGTTGATTGCAAATTGCCGAGTTGTCGTTGTGATGTTCAAAATTAAATTAATCACTGCTGTGGCTTTGGAAAAGTTGACCCTGTCGCTGTTTCTGGGGAAATCTTTTCGCCTCAAGGTGCGAAATGGAGGAGTATTGTGGGCTTCGCTTTCACTCCACCACAGAGTCCACAAATCGAACGTTTTGGTGCTGGGGCATACCAAATTGTTTGTCCTTTGGACTTGAACGTGTTGGTTGGGTCGTTCATCATGTCGAACTTCGGGAGTGATCGTAGACTCGACCAGGGGTGTACTTGAAGACGCCGACTTCAAATCCGCCAACAGTTCATGCCGAAGGAGCTCAAACGAAGCGTGCATCATCCCAATTGTTACTGGGGTTGAGTCACTTGTTGGGGCCCGACCGCTGATCGCCATCGCCACACTTTCAGGAATATTGTCGATTTTGTCAAACATGTTATTTTCAAGTGTTTTAAACCCAGTTTCTAATTGGTCCAGACGGTCAACCAGGGTTACGTGTGGTGGCACACCAGTCGCAACCATTCCAGTAGCACGATTGACCATGACGCCACCATGAACTCGTTTGGACAGGCCAATTAAAAAACCAGAGCGCCAAATTGGGGACAGAAAGAGAGGGTGGTCAGGACTCAATGCCATTTTCAACCAGCTGTGGTGGAATGCCAGTGACGCCAATAGGTATGGCAGCACACATCGGAAGCATGCTGGATAATCCGTGGAGTACCCAGGCACTACCGTCTCCCATTCACCAAGTGACAGAGCAGGTGCTCCAAAAAATATGCGGTGGCAACGACGCAAATGTGTTTGATGTCAATGGCAAACCTATAACTCATGAAAAAATCGAAGTCATAATTTATAGTCCAAAGTTTGAATAATTTGTCCTATACCTGTCGCAGCACGTCCAACAAATTGGTCGCCACCAGAGCCTTCAAAAATGTACCACCCTTGCACACTTCCAAGGCTCCATCCCGCACGAAGCCAAATCGAGACTACCTGTGGCCCACCCGGTGAGTTGGACAGTGCTGTCGCAACACCTTTTCGGAACGAATGGGTGCCAATCTCGGAAATGGCCATCCCCATTGCCAGTATTTCTGCTTCGTTCACAGAACAGACTTTAAGCAGCCACCTCGAAAATCGGGTTTGGGCCGTTGCTCCAAAGACCAATTTCGTTCGCTGGCCAGTCGTTAAACTTCTCGTAAACACAATCATCGCAAGGCTAAATTCAGAGGTTGCACATTTAATATCACGTAAATCCAAATTAAATCATGGAACAGACCTCAGAATTGGGCACACTGCCGGACTCGTGGGATTTGCGTAAACATGCTTGGGAAGCAGAGCAGCGCCTTCTTGGTCACTTATTGTCCGGCCGAATTTGATCAACATTGCATCCCCTAATTTTAATCGGTTTACATATGAATTTACACTAATATAAACCTACCCTGCCACGTGATGTTGTCGAAACGAATTGACGCTGTTGAAACTGAACGCGCCATCAAATTCCAACAAAACACGAGAAACGTATGAGTGTTGATTGCCAGATTGTAGTCCGTTGTCGACGACAACGCAACGTTTGCCAAATAGGAGTAACCTAAAATATAATATCGAAAATAATTATTAAGGAAAAAAAATTCCACAGCATAAAACTAATTTACCGTCCACAGACATCGGTAATTTGCCTTCACCGATGGGCATGACACCATCCTCCTTCAGTTGTGCTATGTGCCGTTTGTACCCGTTTGCAAAGTCTACAAAAATTTAGGCCCATTTAAATCGATTAATTTTCATTTTCCTCAAGACTTAAAACAAACCTTTCAGTCGCGATTCCAGATCTTCGTCCATGGTGACGTTCGCCTCCTTGTACAGGAATTTCAGCGCACTCTTGGAGGTCCCGATGGTGGAGAAGGTGTTGTATTGCTTGGGCACAAGCGCCTCGCCACGTGTATTGCGCTTGATTGATGCGTAGTCTAAATACATTTGGCAGATATTGCTGGGCAATGGTAGCTGGATCGTGGTGTCAACCACGAATGACGGGTACTCTGTGTGCAGCCAACGCTTAAACCTTTCCAGGATAGCGAGGTATTGGGCCCTTGTGTCATCTACAAGACGCATAGCGACCACTCGATCCCCTGCAACTTCTACATCACCATCTGTGTGCTTCCGCTTTGTCCTGCCCATTGCTGATCGCAAAATGGATCTTTCAACATTCCGGATATCCAAGGCAGCTACATAATTCGTGAGGATTCGTAAAAGGGTACTATTTTGTGGATACAATTTTTATATTACGAAAGACAAGACTAAGTCAGAAATAGATCCATGATATTTGCCTTGTACGAATCCTGGAAATTCGTGACGCAACATATAACCGGACAAAAAAGTTCGTGATCGGTCTCACACCATTCGTAAAAGGGTACTATTCTATATTATTTATACCTACCTATATATATGTTTTAAAAATTATAGAAATTCTAGTTATATTTGAGTTTTGTAAAAAAATAAGTAGTTCACTATTCAAAAGTATTGACCAGCAACTGGAAAGAAATTTCCGCCAACATGAATGATTGCGACATAAAGCTAATCAAAAGAGCTCACATTCCACTTCATTTGCACACTTTGCATCCCGTTGTCAATGCGCGTCACTTCCATCATCGAATACCTGCAAAAGCAGCATGCTGTGGACCAAATTAACATCGCCGAATGCCTCCTCACGCATGGGGACACCATCGACGCCATCCTGGAAGAGTCTGGATGTGATGGTTTTAAAACCTTGTGCAACTTCACCAGTGCCGAGTTCGGGATCCTTTACGGGACAGTTCAGAATGTCCTGACTACGTGCTAGACTGCTTGTTGTCACCAACCAGTCCGAAGGATGCGTTTTTTATGACGTTAACGGTCCTAAAGCACTATCAGACGTGGGAGATGCAAGCAACGCACTTCAAGTTCAAGGCCCCCACGTTCCAAAAGCTCATCACCTTGGTGATCGCAGTCATCGAATCCATCTTTTTCCGTCACTTCGTAAAGATGCCAAGCATGACTGACCTGCGCAACAAGGATGCCGTCTTGCCAACTACCCCTGTGCCCTCTACCCAACGGATGTGAATTTCTAACCAGCTGAGCGTCCGAAGGGCCGCTTTAACGAATAGCGCCACTACTTCAGTGGCAAGCACAAGTTGTACGGGTTGAAGGTCGAAGCGTCGGTGTCAACCGAGATCCTCTGCGTGGACATGAGTGCCCATCTCCCAGGGTTGATGAAAGACCTGACCATGTTGATGGACCGTTTCACCGTCCACCGCATGAGCTTGGCCAATGTGGAGACTGAGATGGCCATAAACGACGTCGGGGAAACCTTCGACGACCAAATCGGCTACTCGACTGGCTTGGTCACCAAGGGCTACGTTGGCATCATGCATCATACTCGGAGAATCCATTCAAAGAAGAAGCCTACCGGTGGGGCGTTGGACACCGACGACGTCAACAGAAGCAAGCGCGTGTCCTCGGACAAAGTCGTGGTAGTATGAGAACTGCTTTGATCGCGTGTGTCAGCTATGGAAGGTGTCGTATGCAACGTTTACCTGGAACCACATCTTCGACGGGTTCCTGCGGTTGACCTTTACGCTGACCAAGCATCAGGTAACCTTGATGCCCCTTCGTTCAAACGACGGCGCCACGTACCGCTCAGTCCTGGCTTGTTACCAAGCCATGTCCAAGACGTACAGTACATCGACAGGCGCAATGAAACTCAACGGCGCTTCCCGTCGCCATCGTGCGGAACGAGTCCTCAAGGGGAGTGCGATTCGACGCCGCATGTCTTCGCTGAATGATTCACCATACATTCGCCGGCTTCCATCGCAGAACAACTCTCCATCCTTGCGTTAGGTACCTCGTATGAGTCGGATGCATTTAAATGTGAATTTAAAAATAATAATAATAACCGCTTTTGACTTGCACATAAAATATTTAAATTAATACTGTACTCACTGTCAAATTGTATTTTGTGCAGTTTGGTTCCACCTGCTCAGTTGTTTCCACATTGTCCTTTGGCGGTATTGTGGAAAAGAGGTGGTTGCTGATCAGGTCAACACATCCAAATCAGCAGGGATTACGTTTTCGAAATGTGCTCTCGGCTGATTAATACGTCGCTGACCACCGGAAACCAACAAGTACTTCCAGAGATAAGACCTATCTTCCGAAAAATGTGACCAATTAATTTAGAGCCTGTTCCAAGTAGAATTGGAAAAAAACGAAAAATGGGGTGACAAAATATTTCATCCCATTTTCAACCCATTCTATGACCATGATTGATTGGACATAAATCATTAGACTAAGATGCATGCTGATTGGTCAATAACACAGTGTTGTCGGCGATGCACAGAAAGGTGTGGCGGGTGCAGCGCTGGTGGCGCGTGAACCATCCGTCGTATGTGCCGTCGGACTTGACTTGCTGCCACGTGGTACTGGGTACGACAACAGTGTTGATGCCAGGGGCGCGGTTGCTACGTTCGTCGATCGAAAGGCGGCGCCAACGACAGCAACTCACGCTGCAGTGGTCGAGTCCATCATGTCAAATTGAAAAGTTGGAATGGGATTGGGATCAATGATTGGATAGTGGGCATCCATTATTAGCCAGTCATTGGCGAAATAGCTGAGGTGCCCAAAATGGGATGAAATGGGGTCATGTACCCCATTTTGAAAAATGGATTTTGTAATGAGTTGGAGAGCGTTTTGATTGGATAATGCCCATTTTGAAAAGTACTTGGAACAGGCTCTTATTAATAGATACCTAGTACCAGTACTATAGTAGTACTAGTACGTAGTAGTTGACAAGCTTGGTTAATGCCAAGATGCAAAACTATTACTACTCTGGTCCAAAGTAGCTGTCGTGTTGCATATTTTCGAAGGTGCGGTTTTGTTTAACTTGTAATTTGTATACTTAATATAAATCATTTAGCCACTTGTATACATGTATAGACAATATGGCGGATACGACAAATCCATCCGACAATAATCTGATTGGTTGATACGATAAAAAGAAATGGAAATTTGGATTGCGATCCAAGAAGTAGAGGGGATACCCCCTCTACTTACATTGGTCCGCCAGGTTTCCCTATTGGGCATGAACCCTCACAAAATAATGGTACCGGTCATTGCAATTGGCCTCAAGTTCAATCCCCGCCAAAGCCACAATTTTAAATGTATGACTTCAAATTCAAAGTCTATTTGCATAATATTCAACCACTTCCTACGTCTAACCTCATGAAGTGCCTTTGCGTAGGAACTTGTGAACCCTTGATATGAGGCTTCGAACGGTTGGTAAGTTTGGTACTTGCTAAACGCCGTTCCCAGTGTGAGACGTTCAGAGTACTTCTTCCTGTCCATGCGAATCATTTCCTTTGTGTAGTCCTTGAGAGCACACACAAGGCCAATGGCGGGGTCTGCGACGAACCATTGCTGCCATGCCTTCAGTGCCGACCGCGCCGTAGGTACTGACTTCTGAGCCACAAACTGATCCATCGAGCTCTGTCGCATAGTCGTCGTTGTCCTAAGGCTGCCGAGTGCACCTTGGCTGTGCAAGTTCTTGGCCAGCGCTTGGCCAATATCGTCAACAGAGAACCCCAAACCGACCGGCACTGCAACACTGCCGGTCTGCCATTGTATGTGGTTGGCATCGCTTCCGGTACGAAGCAGATTCCTTGGGTCGATCTGATACGGTACTCACAGCATGTCTTAGCATCCGCATATGGTATACGGTACTCACAGCATGTCTTAGCATCCGCACCAAGCCATCAACTCGCGGAAGTTCAAGCGTCGCTCCTTAGACTCGAAGACGCGAAAAAACGTGCCGCCTCGACGAAGGCTGTGCAGAGAAGTGCCGATCGGAAGGCTCGGGGTACGCTGGACGACGTCGACGAGAATTCGACGCAGGTTGGCTTGATTGAGGCCCCGGTTCTAATCCACTCTTGGTACTCCATACTGCTGGTCCACAAAGTTGGGAAACACAAAGGTGCTGCTGCTGATGTTGACGCCGGCACTTCTCACCTTCGCAATGTACTCGTCATAGAATCCACAGACCCGCAAGCATGGAAAGGTCGTCTCGTCCACGAGATGGTATACTTGGCAGTCCTCTTCCACATTCGCCTTTTTGTGCCAACGGAGACGAACGGACAGGTATCGTCCTTTTGCATCGCCCACGATGTCGACATCATTCCAACGCAGAGCCAAGACTTCGCTGACACGGAAACAACAGATGAAGGCAACCGCAAGGAGTCGGAGCATATCGCCAACGAATGGGTGGAGGTGCGCCAGGGAGTTCATGAGTGTCGATAGCTCGTGCACGGAAAGTGGATGCGCCTTCTTCTCTTCGTCCACATTGTGTTGCTTGTTGTACTTCTGTAAACCAACGATGTAGCGGCGGGTAGCTGCGTCTTGGGCTGGGTTCGGTGTTACCCCCATTGCAGCAAAGTATGCGACAAGAGCCGACTTGGCCAAGTCTATGGTGCATGATTTACGTCCTTGTGTGTACATGTGGTGGAAGAAGTCTGTGCACTCCTCCGTGCCTGCCTCTCGAGGACCAGCTCCGCTTTTGATCGATTGAAGAAACGCAACGAACTGATTCTGATACGTTTCGTAGGCACGCCTCGTTGACGCCCCGTGAAACGAATCTTGGATGGTCTTCTTTGACGCCACCGTGGTCGGCTTGGTCTGCTTATTCGCCTTGGTCGCTTTGGTCGGCTTGGCTGGCTAGCTCGGCGCCATTTTGGAAAGTGGTGGTCGTTATAAAACTGCTCTCTTTGTGATTTCAACCAATGAAACCATGTTATTCTCAATGTTCTCTGATATGTGAGTGAACGACATCGGGATCGACCAATCCAATGCTTCAATTATACATTGTCCAATCATCTTTCAAGTTCATGTCGTTTCACCAATAACCACTTGAGAATTTGTCGTTTACATGTCGGATGCCACCTACATGTCTCAATATTATTGAAACATATTTTTACTGAAGCATATCAAGTGACATCAACCACAACAAGCAACTCGGAAGGTAAAGGCATGCCCTCACCGACATTCGCGGAGTATAGTGTCGTAGCTTGTTCGAAAGGCTAGAACTAGGCCTCGTAAACTCAGGTGCGATTTCGTCGTCTACAGACGCCTACCGAAGGTGCTACTGTACGTTTGGTAACTTTTGAGCATGTTTGATCATAAATACAACATCATAGAAGCGAGAGAGCCTTGGAAGTGCTTCAAGGGCATTACAGCAACCAGATGAAAAAAGTGGGCTAAATGGGGGGGTTAAAGTGAACGTTAAGATTTGATTCTATGACGGGTGATTGAATATTTTGACAAATTTGAAGGCATTTTTCAACTTCGCCAAGTGTGAATTTAAAGTACCCAATCAAAGAGGAGATCTTCAGCTTGGATTTACAGTTACATCAAGTTTTGGACAAAATACTTCATATGAAGTATTTTGTAACATGACAGCTATTTTGGACGAGAGTGTTAATAGCAGGGTATCACGACTTTTTACACTGGGGGACTGCCAAAACGAGAACACCCTTTTTATATTATTCTCATCCGGATAAGCCCCCATGTTTAATCATGATGACAAGCTGCGTCGCGCACTTGGAGGACCGACAATCTTGCATCCAACGAGCTTCAGTCGACAAACAAAACTGCAAAACAAAGTAGAAATGCAGCATAAATGAGAGCGACCCGTAGCAAATTGGTGAGACGGTTTTGACCTCTCCGCAATTTGCAACCTGTATTATAAATCGAGAAATGTCTCATTTGCGAGCGATAGCAAAATACAGCTGTAGTACACTGTATGCGGAGGTTTTGACGTACCGTAGTGGTGGACGTCCTCCATGGTCGCTGCACTTCCTTTTCCATACTGAGTATGGTAAGTCCATGGCACAACATTCTCCGTCCACCATCTTCGTTGCGGTCCACCGCCTTCCACCCGCCGAGTGCGAGATGGCGGGTGGTGGAGTGCAGGGTGCACTCCACCGTTTGCAATCGTATATGACGGATGGACCAGCGGCTCGACTCACTACGTCGCTATGTTCGCTACAGTCAACGAAGGAATGGTACGCCATCGAATTTCAAAAATTGACAACTGTATATTTGACCAATAATATTCAAACACAAAAATAAAGCCTTCTGATTGGCCGTATTATTATTCTCCCGCCCGCGCGATATTTTTTTGATTTGCATGATCACTCGCCTCTCATTTCGAACAACATGAACTCGACGCTTCGAAAGTCAAAGCGCTGTTACAGTGTGGCAGTCAAGCTTGATATGCTTGGACGATTGGAGACTCAGACCGACAGCCAGGTTGCCAAAGCCACGGGTATATCTCGACGCACTATACGAGGATGGAAAGATCAACGCGACGAAATCCTGGCTTACACTGGAAACAAAAAACGCATGAAAATAAGCCCCGGTGGACGTTGCGAGATATTCCCCGACCCTGATGGACTCCTCGAGTTCATTACGGAAATGCGAAACAAAGAGCGAGCCCTGACAACGACTCATATCATCAATTGGATTAAACGTCACCAAGCGCAATGGCTACGACTCTATCTCAGTGGCAAGCAGCCCGGCACCGGCTACAATAGCCTCCTTCGCCTTCTGCAGTACTTTTGTAATCGCAAGGGCTTTACTCGGCAAAAGTCCAGCAAAAAGAAACGCACGAAGACTGTCTTGATCGAGGTTCGAGACGAGTTTGCAAGGGAGTTCCATAACTCGTACCGAGCCTTCGACGCGTCTGCCATCTACAACGTGGACGAAACTGGCTTCTACTACGACATGCCACC
>NW_009798376.1:0-2039 GCF_000520075.1 Aphanomyces astaci
CTCCCGGACATGTTTTTCCAGGTACGCCATGTGGGTGGGGGGGTAGCGCCGCAGTCCCGACTTCACCGGTACAGCCCCTTCCTTGAGGCGCACCTTCAACGGTTCCACTTTCACCGGCGGGTCTCTCCCGAACTTCAGCCGGAACATGTCCCGAAACTCCATCAAAAGGTCCCGGAGCTGCTCGACAGCTGCTGCTGGCATGCCCGCGGTAGCCGCCTCGGTCACCTTGGCTTCCAGAACAATACGCACCGGACGATCGTCGTCAGGCGCATTTCCCAGTTCTGGCGTTGCACACGCCATCCCTTCGTCGTCGTCGATACCCTCTGACAACTCTCCCATCCGCAGGGTACGGTGCATCGCGACTTCCGGAGTCATGATTGGCTGATCCCCGAAATCCCATACGGCTTGCTGCCGACGTGCATTTTCCAGCAACGTCTGCTCATTCTAGCCCAGCTTCTGCATCACGGGCAGGCCCAGCGTAAGCTCAACGGGTGCTACAGTCTCATCGACCCAGACCCGGAGCCCTCACAACATCAGCGGCCTGCACGCGGTCTTGAATTCCAGGCTGCCCAGGCGAACTTGTTTTGTCACAGTAATCACCTGGCTATCCGCCCCGTACGGTCGGAGTTCCATTGGACCCATGACCGTAATCTCCGGAGATGCTCCCGCAGCCAACAACGCAGAAACCAGGCCTCCGGAGGCCACCGACAAATCAGCTCCTGAGTCCAAGAGTGATGCCTGCACGGCGAGGACACCGTCCACAATAGCCAGAAGCTCAAGCCGTTTCGCGTCCGGGCCATTCGTCTTCACCGTCGCCACGCGGACACCAGGTACTCCCGGAGCTCCTTTCTCGCCCCGACCACGTCCGAACGTACTTCCATGTGCTCTTTGCAGTTGCTTGACCTCTTCGAGGGTGATCCCGGGACATTCCCGGACTCGATGGCTGGTCGATTTACACTTCAGACAACCGTTGTTCGATGCACCGATAGCCGGTGCGTTCGGAATAGGTGTCAGGGGCTTCGTGTCTCCCCTCGGGCCCATGGGTCCTCCCAGGACCTTCGGCCCGGGCGGCTTCGGTATGTCTGGTCTCGCGGGCGGCTTCAACTCTTCTTCGTAACCCACAAAACGCTCGTGACCGATCGCATATTCCCGCAACCAGCGTACGAAACGGTACACATCCTTCTTCAAAGGCTTGTTTCGCGTCAACGCCATCTGCTCGGTAACAACACGGCGTAACGACGCAGGCTTGACGGCGTCCGTGATGATCTTCACGATCGCCTGGCTCTCTTCCCGGATCACCCACTCCTGGTGGTCCCGACGGATAGCCGCAGCCAAACCATCCAGCATACGTCCAATCCGGGAATCCGCGTCCGGGACCGACATATCAAAAATAACAGCAGATTTGATCCTTCAGGGTGTCCAGGGCACGGGGATCGACGTCGAAACCTTGCTTGAACCACGCAATCCATTCTGTCCATCGTGTCGATGGCATGGGCCCATGGCTACGAAGTTGTGTACACACCGCCTATCATTTGGATCTGCAGCCTATCGAGTACGTGTGGGCTTACCTGAAGGGAAACGTGGGTCAGCAATACACCATGGAAACGACCATGACGACCATGGAAGACGTGCGGGTGTGGCTCGACTTAGCCTTCAGCGAGCTAAAAGGTGATTTGATCTATCGTTGATTCAATCATACCAAGAAGAAAGTGCTTGAGCTGAACACGTACGTGTTGAGTTGGAAGCCTCCGAAGAAGTCCTAAACGAGCCTGCTTTGGCGAACGACGACGAGGCCAGCGATGACGACGAAAGTGATGACGACGACCATTTACGGATGTCGTAGATGGGGCACCTGTAGTGATGTAATACTTGTATGCTTCGATATTTCTTACCATTGAATTTGCACAGGTTATTTCTCCAACATACAGAAAATAGCACTCGTGTAAAATGATGCAGTTAAAAAATATCGATGGTCTCGTCGACTGTAAAGACAATTACGCAATACGGTAGCGTCAATTCAATTCACGGTTAACGACCTC
>NW_009798376.1:2139-5218 GCF_000520075.1 Aphanomyces astaci
TCCCGACGGATAGCCGCAGCCAAACCATCCAGCATACGTCCAATCCGGGAATCCGCGTCCGGGACCGACATATCAAAAATAACAGCAGATTTGATCCTTCAGGGTGTCCAGGGCACGGGGATCGACGTCGAAACCTTGCTTGAACCACGCAATCCATTCTGTCTATCGTGTCGATGGCATGGGCCCATGGCTACGAAGTTGTGTACACACCGCCTATCATTTGGATCTGCAGCCTATCGAGTACGTGTGGGCTTACCTGAAGGGAAACGTGGGTCAGCAATACACCATGGAAACGACCATGACGACCATGGAAGACGTGCGGGTGTGGCTCGACTTAGCCTTCAGCGAGCTAAAAGGTGATTTGATCTATCGTTGATTCAATCATACCAAGAAGAAAGTGCTTGAGCTGAACACGTACGTGTTGAGTTGGAAGCCTCCGAAGAAGTCCTAAACGAGCCTGCTTTGGCGAACGACGACGAGGCCAGCGATGACGACGAAAGTGATGACGACGACCATTTACGGATGTCGTAGATGGGCCACCTGTAGTGATGTAATACTTGTATGCTTCGATATTTCTTACCATTGAATTTGCACAGGTTATTTCTCCAACATACAGAAAATAGCACTCGTGTAAAATGATGCAGTTAAAAAATATCGATGGTCTCGTCGACTGTAAAGACAATTACGCAATACGGTAGCGTCAATTCAATTCACGGTTAACGACCTCGCGTAGGTTGACGGTCGTGTTTGCCTTAATTTCTGTCAGACGCGCAACACGATCGTTTCCGACAAAGTCGGATCCACAACGAAGAGCTCAGTGTTCAACTTGTTCGAGATTGAGAAACATCTTGCTGATGTAGAGCGAGCGCATCCATGTGGTTGCCTTGCGGGATATAGTCCGGTGCAGAGTAAAATTCAGCACGATCGCGGGACGTCGCTTCAGACAAGAAGTCCGTTTTTCAGAGCCTGTAGGCCAGAGTCCGGGGATCATCGAGAGGGGTGCCCACAAAGGGCTGCACAGAGGAAGGGAGAAGGGTCATAACCTGTCAAGAGGGTCGAGGAAGTAGGTAGCACTGAGAAGGGACGATCACGAAGAAGGCTTGTGTGGTCGAGGACAAAACCAAAAGTGATCATTAACGGACTGCTTAGCTGAACTA
The DNA here is from genome assembly GCF_000520075.1 of Aphanomyces astaci. Classification (NCBI taxonomy): domain Eukaryota; phylum Oomycota; class Saprolegniomycetes; order Saprolegniales; family Verrucalvaceae; genus Aphanomyces; species Aphanomyces astaci. The sequence goes on from NW_009798376.1 coordinate 3,297, forward strand.
TGATTGGGCAGAAACAGTCCAGCTTCTACAGAAAAAGAGACACCAGATAATTCCGGATGACCGGATATTATCCGTGAGTGACCGAACCTCGGCGAAATAGGCCAAAAAAGGAAGAACGGCCAAAGTGCCCCTTCTTGATGCTGGTTCAGTGTCAAGACGGGGCACTTTGGCCGTTCTTGCTGAACGAATATACTCGGAACTTGCCTTTATTTTGGTGTGAATTTGACTCAGCTGCTGAAGATTGCCACGTGGTACGGTTGAGTGTCAGAATAAGAGGGAAAGTAACCTCAATATATTATTCCTATTCAAATATAAGACTCCTTTATCATTTTATAAATTCCAGTCTGCTGGTACAATCACCCGCATATCCCGCAGGACGGATATCACTTGCACTTAAGTCAGCCACCTCCTCACCAAGGCCAAGCACAAGTAGTGTATGGGTCTACGCTACTGTACTCTATTCCACATGTCAACTTCAAAGTCTCATCAGATGGATTGGTGGTTTCAGACACCTTGGTCAGTTTTCCTTATGGGAATCCGGCTGGATGCGTTGAACGACTTGCACGCGTGCATGGACTTCGCTTCAATGGTTCACATTTTTTGGCCAACTTCAATTTTCTTTTCGCTCGACGCTGGTCAAAGTCCTCATCTCCCTCAGCGTCTTGGCCACTGTCGCTACGGCTGGCTCCGTCACGGAACTCCCCGAGTCTGTGAACAAGCTCATCGACATATCTCCATTAGACTTTTACCAATATGCATGTGGCGCGTGGTACAACGATGCTGTGATACCCCCGGACATACACCGAATTGATACGTCATTCAACAAGATAGGCATCCAAAACGAAGCCGTATTGACGAAGATTTTCTCTCACAACAAGACCAAGCTTGGTAAGTGTGGTGAGTTCTACAACTCCTGTTTGGACACGGCTACGCTATCGTCGCTCGGACTGACTCCGCAGGAGGACTGGTTCAAAGCCATTCGGTCCGCTAGTACCAAGTTGGACCTTCTCATCGTGAATTGGTCAACAACGGCATCCCTGCCTTCGTGAACATCTACTCCAGAGTTGATGACAACGACTCGACCAAGAACGCCCTCTTCGGTTTCCAAGCCCCCCTGCCGCTGGACTCATTTTACTACACCCCTTCCCAGTGGGAGTACGCCGAACCCATGCACAAGGTGTACATTGCGTAGGTGTTGCAGCTAGCTGGCTGCACTGCTGAGGAAGTGGCCGCCGCCGTGCCAGTGATCACGCGTTTCGAGGACACTCTGGCCAATGTGGACCTCAATGAGCTCCAGGAGATAGAGGCCGTTGTGTCTCCGTATACTGCGTTGACGTACTATCAAATGGACCAGAAGTACCCGCTGCTTCTCGGCTCGTGGCTCAAGACCAACGGATTCAACGTCCGCGACGAGTACAGTGGGTCGAACGACTGGGTGGGGTTTAAAGACTTGACACGACCGAAGGAAGAGTTATTGAAGAACACGACGCTGGACAACCTCCGCACCGTCATGGAGAACAAGCTCATCCATGCCTCGTCGAAACACTTGACCCTGAATTCCGCAAGTACAACTGGAACTTCTTCGGCAAGACCATCCGTGGCAAAGAGGTGGAACCTTCACGTGAAAAGTTCTGCATATCTGAGACGGGCGACACCATCGATGAATTCTTGGGCCAGTACTTCTTAGACGAGGTGTGGTCAGTTGATACAGCCAAGACAGCCGACGAACTGGTCAATGCTTTGAAGTCGTCCTTCACCACCGACATTGCCACCACCGACTGGTTGGACAACTCGACTCATCAAACTTACCAAGCTTGGTTTTCTCGCTTGGTCTTGTTGTCAGAGAAAATCTTCGTCAATACGGCTTCGTTTTGGATGTCTAACTTGTTCAACGACCTATCAATTCGGTGTATGTCCGGGGG
>NW_009798376.1:8383-10933 GCF_000520075.1 Aphanomyces astaci
CTTGTGCCACGCGCCACACGGATATTGATAAAAGTCGTCGCAGGGGTTGATGGAGTAGCCGTTGAGCTTGGTCACAGACTCGACGAGTTCCGTGACGGAGCCAGCCGTAGCTGCACAGGCGAACACGCTGAGGGAGATGAGGACTTTGACCATCGTAGAGTGAAAAGGAAAATGAAGTTGGCCAAAAATATCAACCATTGAAGCAAAGTCTCCGATCAGGATTGGGATTGACTAATGGGATGTCGTGTACGGATGTCATCCGGACTCCGTTACAACATTGATAACATACACCGAATTGATACGTTGTTCAACAAGATAAATTTAGCCATCCAAAACGAAGGCGTATTGACGATTTTCTCTGACAACAAGACCAAGCTTGGTAAGTTTGGTGAGTTTTACAACTCCTGTTTGGACACGGCTACGCTGGCGAATTGGCCAAGAGCGGCATCCCTGCCTTTGTGGACATCAACTCGAGCTTTGATGACAACGACTTGACCAAGAACGCCTCTTCGGTTTCCAAACCCACCTGCCGCTGCGTTGCTCATACTACACCACCTCTTCCGAGTGGAAGTACGTCGAATCCGACTACAAGGTTCACATTGTATCGATGTTGCAGCTAGCCGGCTACACTGCTGAGAAAGTGGCCGCTGCCGTGCCGGTGATCACGAGTTTCGAGCACACTCTGGCCGGTGTCGACCTCATCAAGCTAGGGACTGTTGACTCTCCGTATACTCAGTTTACGTACAGCCACTGGACCAGAAGTACCCGCTGCTTGTCGGCTCGTGGCTCAAGCCCAACGCCTTCGACATCTACGACCAGTGGTGTGGGTCGAACGACTGGGTGGGGCTTAACTACTTGACCTAGTTTGACAAGACCGAAGTGTTGTTGAAGAACACTACACTGGACAATCTCAGCACCATCGTGGAGTACAAGCTCATCCACCCTCTTCTACACACTTGACCCCTGAATTCCGCACGGTCAACTGGGATTTCTTCGGCAAAGAGATCAATGGCGAAAAGGTGGAACCTACTCGTCAAACGTTCTGCTTGTCTGAGACGCACTCCACCATGGATGATCTCTTGGAACAGTATTTCATTTACGAGTAGTTCTCGGCTAGTAAACTTTACGGCCAAGACAGCAGACAAACTGGCTGGTCAAGGCCTTGAAGTCGTCCTTCCACCGCCATTGCCACTGCCGACTGGTTGGACCACTCGAGCCGCGCCAACGTGCAAACGAAGCTGTCCAAGATGTTACACTTGTTGGGTGGCCCGGAGAAGCCACAGCTGCACCCCACGCTAACGCTGGACTCGAAGTCATATTAACAACCGGTGGAAGATGTCTCAAGTGAAAATCGACATCAACTTGAAGCTGAACAGCCAATCTGTGGACAGGTACAAGTTCGGCAAGGCCACCCATGAGGCGACCGCGTTATACAGACCCCACGAGAACAAAATTATACTCCCGGTCGGCATTTTGCAAAAACCATTCTTTGACGCCCAGTTTGACGCCACCCAGAGCTTTGGTGCCATCGGGATGGTCATCGGACACGAAATTACCCACGGGTTCGACAACAGCGGCCGTTATTGCGATTGCGACGGCAAAATTGAAACAGTGGTGATCGAGCGCCTCCAGCGCTTCGTTCAACACGAAAGTCCAGTGCATTAGGGACCAGTACGACAACGTTGTCGTCAAGAGCGAAGTGACTGACACTGTATTGGGCAAGGTCAGCGGCGAGACCTCTTTGGGTGAAAACATTGCGGACAACGGGGGGCTCAAGTCCAGTTTCCGTGCGTACCGCGAGTACTTGAAGGAGTTCCCGTCCCAGAACACGGAAGAAGCAGGCGTCAAGTTGTTCTACTTGTCGTACGCCCGAGCCTGGTGCTCCAAGAACACACCTGGCCAAATCCTCGATAAGTTTTGGAGGACGCACACGCTCGAGCGGTACCGCGTCACAGGGGCGTTGCAAAACAACCCTGAGTTTGCCCGTGTGTTCCAGTGCCCCACTGACTCGTACTTGAACCCATCCAAGAAGTGCTTGTTGTGGGAATAGGGTTCACAGATACAGAACATACTGTATATGTAGTGTTGTGCATTTGAAGCGAAAACTAAGAAAACGATGTCTTGGTTGAAGTATGCTGCTTTCATGTGCGACGCACACAAAAACTAACAATGAGATCACCCTTGGAATCGCCTACAGTAGTTAATTCTTGGGTCGTGAACTTGAGATAAAATCACTACTCGACGGGTTTGGTGCGCGGTGCGCGCACGAGATCGGGTTCGTAAGGTTGGGATTGATATTGTGCTTTCTAGCTGAACCAATGCAGCTTTGCTGAAAGCTTCAGCCGGCTGGCATGGTGGACCGTCGTCCGAAACGGCTCCACAGGCTGTTGGACTTCCATTACATAGTCCGAGTCCACCTGCGATATGCGGTACGGACCTTTCCAGTTGAGTGCCAACTTGTTGGGGAACTTGATGATTTTTCCCAACAGCACAAAATCGCCAAGCGCAAACTTCGCTAAGCGCACGTGAGCTTTCTTCTCGCGGCTACCT
>NW_009798376.1:11033-13064 GCF_000520075.1 Aphanomyces astaci
CCTTCACCACCGACATTGCCACCACCGACTGGTTGGACAACTCGACTCATCAAACTTACCAAGCTTGGTTTTCTCGCTTGGTCTTGTTGTCAGAGAAAATCTTCGTCAATACGGCTTCGTTTTGGATGTCTAACTTGTTCAACGACCTATCAATTCGGTGTATGTCCGGGGGTACTAGTATCACAGCCTCCTTGTGCCACGCCCCACACGCATATTGGTAAAAGTCGTCGCAGGGGTTGATGGAGTAGCCGTTGAACTTGGTCACAGACTCGACGAGTTCCGTGACGGAGCCAGCCGTAGCTGCACAGGCGAACACGCTGAGGGAGATGAGGACTTTGACCATCGTAGAGTGAAAAGGAAAATGAAGTTGGCCAAAAATATCAACCATTGAAGCAAAGTCTCCGATCAGGATTGGGATTGACTAATGGGATGTCGTGTACGGATGTCATCCGGACTCCGTTACAACATTGATAACATACACCGAATTGATACGTTGTTCAACAAGATAAATTTAGCCATCCAAAACGAAGGCGTATTGACGATTTTCTCTGACAACAAGACCAAGCTTGGTAAGTTTGGTGAGTTTTACAACTCCTGTTTGGACACGGCTACGCTGGCGAATTGGCCAAGAGCGGCATCCCTGCCTTTGTGGACATCAACTCGAGCTTTGATGACAACGACTTGACCAAGAACGCCTCTTCGGTTTCCAAACCCACCTGCCGCTGCGTTGCTCATACTACACCACCTCTTCCGAGTGGAAGTACGTCGAATCCGACTACAAGGTTCACATTGTATCGATGTTGCAGCTAGCCGGCTACACTGCTGAGAAAGTGGCCGCTGCCGTGCCGGTGATCACGAGTTTCGAGCACACTCTGGCCGGTGTCGACCTCATCAAGCTAGGGACTGTTGACTCTCCGTATACTCAGTTTACGTACAGCCACTGGACCAGAAGTACCCGCTGCTTGTCGGCTCGTGGCTCAAGCCCAACGCCTTCGACATCTACGACCAGTGGTGTGGGTCGAACGACTGGGTGGGGCTTAACTACTTGACCTAGTTTGACAAGACCGAAGTGTTGTTGAAGAACACTACACTGGACAATCTCAGCACCATCGTGGAGTACAAGCTCATCCACCCTCTTCTACACACTTGACCCCTGAATTCCGCACGGCCAACTGGGATTTCTTCGGCAAAGAGATCAATGGCGAAAAGGTGGAACCTACTCGTCAAAAGTTCTGCTTGTCTGAGACGCACTCCACCATGGATGATCTCTTGGAACAGTATTTCATATACGAGTAGTTCTCGGCTAGTAAACTTTACGGCCAAGACAGCAGACAAACTGGTCAAGGCCTTGAAGTCGTCCTTCCACCGCCATTGCCACTGCCGACTGGTTGGACCACTCGAGCCGCGCCAACGTGCAAACGAAGCTGTCCAAGATGTTACACTTGTTGGGTGGCCCGGAGAAGCCACAGCTGCACCCCACGCTAACGCTGGACTCGAAGTCATATTAACAACCGGTGGAAGATGTCTCAAGTGAAAATCGACATCAACTTGAAGCTGAACAGCCAATCTGTGGACAGGTACAAGTTCGGCAAGGCCACCCATGAGGCGACCGCGTTATACAGACCCCACGAGAACAAAATTATACTCCCGGTCGGCATTTTGCAAAAACCATTCTTTGACGCCCAGTTTGACGCCACCCAGAGCTTTGGTGCCATCGGGATGGTCATCGGACACGAAATTACCCACGGGTTCGACAACAGCGGCCGTTATTGCGATTGCGACGGCAAAATTGAAACAGTGGTGATCGAGCGCCTCCAGCGCTTCGTTCAACACGAAAGTCCAGTGCATTAGGGACCAGTACGACAACGTTGTCGTCAAGAGCGAAGTGACTGACACTGTATTGGGCAAGGTCAGCGGCGAGACCTCTTTGGGTGAAAACATTGCGGACAACGGGGGGCTCAAGTCCAGTTTCCGTGCGTACCGCGAGTACTTGAAGGAGTTCCCGTCCCAGAACACGGAAGAAGCAGGCGT
>NW_009798376.1:48375-53005 GCF_000520075.1 Aphanomyces astaci
TCACAATGCAAACTGACTGGTATTAACCTTTTATACTAACCAGTCCTCGATATCGGCCACAACGGCGGTTAGACGCACAATGCAAACTGACTGGTATTATCCTTTTATACTAACCAGTCCTCGATATCGGTCACGTGTGGACGCTCGCGGTGGTTCCCGTGGTACTGTTCCACGCGTACCCGCACTCGATCAGAGGCGGGTTCATAGGCGTCGACGTGTTCTTCGCCATTTCTGGCTACCTCATCTCGGGAAATACGAATTGATGATGAATTGGTCGAAGAGTAGATTTGATTCGCCACTTGATTCGTGTGATTGGTTGATCGATTGTCTGCCAATTTGGTACTGTTCATTCCATTGATCCAATTTCGAATGGACTTGGCAATATGATTTCCATTACTAGTAGAAAGATGATGGTTGAAAAAAGAACAGCCAAAGCAGCCAATCAGCTGTGATAAAAATTAGATGAGCCAATCGCGGCTATGGTGATATCCTGAAATTCGTCAAGACCTACATTCCTATTTCAAGTCTTTTCCAACGATCGTCATTTCGAGGCTACAGTATGTCGCAACAACCAGGACGAAAGGTGCCGCAACCATCGCGAGCCTCGTCGCCCGCGGAGCCACACGTAATAAGTGGCAGAGGCAGGTGATGCGGAGATACTTCCACGCTTCGCGTCTCGGGAATTGCGCAAGGCTATCTATCATCCAAGCCTCGGTAATCAGATCGTTGGCGGTGCAGCTAACTAGGGGTTTGACGGGTGTAGACTTTTTACTGTGGTTTTTGGCGTGCATGCACGTCGTTATATTTAAGTGGTGCATTTTATTTGCACGTGTTTCAATCAACGTGCGCCAATATTTCAGTTAAACCCACGAAATACTGACCTTAACTGTAAATCATTAGTAGTACTTTAGTCAAACTATATATAACAGGAAGTACAATACAGTACATGGTACTGCGAAATAGGGGCGAAGGGGCGAATTAGCTGTAACATTAGGGTTAGATTGTCATAACGCTACCAATTTACTTTTCAATTTGCCAACTACTGCGCCTTCCTCTGCGCACGCACGTTTCATATATGGACTCACCATGGACGATGCGGTTGAGAATGATGATTGTTCTAATGTGTTGGGAGTAAGGAAAATCGGTCATTCACACCTGAAAACTTGTGTCACTTCTCAGCGAAGGTTGTACTTTGGTTGGGCTGCCGATGCACTCGACGAGTTTTGTGAAGTGTGAGCCACGAGCGAGTTTGAAGGATCCATTTGCTCGAAGAAAAGTGATTTTTGGCTTTCCGTCAAGTACATGACATCGATGATTGGACAAATTTATCCATTGATAGCATGCATGTTATTGGCTAATTCGTCAAATCTGTATTTTACAATCTACGGAATTCGTAGGCCAGAACTTGACTTTTGTATGCAATCGTAGGCGCACGCCCCTACGATTTCGCCATTTCGAAATCCTCCACCTCAATTTGTTTCCAAGTTATATATGAATTTGTAGTAAACATAAAATTCCGCAATTGATTTGTGAATTGACGAAATCGTAGGGAGCTGGTCCTACGATTTTCATATCCAATGAGATCTGGACTTTCTTAGTACAACACTAACGTGATCATGTCGCTACGCGAAATCGATTTGCAACAGTTGCGAATTCGAATTGGAGGCCACTATGACCAGGATTGCGTGGGGGTTCGCGAGCTACCGCAGCGTAGCTGTGGTAGGCTTGCTTCTGAATTTCGTGAGGGGTTCGGCACATTGCCGGGGGTTAGCTATAGCAAACCACTGGCGATGCGCCAACCCCCGGAATATCAAGACTACACTTCGACCTAACTAATCTAGGTTCTAGGGCGGGGTTCCGATGTTTCTAGCCTCTTCATGGGGCCCGTTCATACGTACACATTTCGTTTGTTTCGAGGTACTCAAGTGATATTACATGCGCGAAGTCCCTTTCCTAATTTCCTGCCAGCACACTAGCGCAGCGGTGTGTTTTTGACCGAATGTATGCACTTGATGCTATGTTATCTTGAACTTAAATTTCATCTTGATTAAACTATGTGATTATTTATTCTTCGGACAGACAATTAACTTCGTGGGGTTGGTTTACTTATTAGCGTAAATCCTACTCCCTCCGATCCAAAAAGGTTGCGCGACTTCGGAATTTCACAAATCCCTCCTCAAAAAAAAGTACCCCGCACACCCTATATTTTAATAGATATTGAGATTCAAGGTTGTAACGTTACAGAATGTGTGTCACAGAACCATCCAAATTTGCGATTCATGAAAAACCAACACTGCCATTCGATTCAGGAGGGGGGTTTACCTCAAGAACCCTCCTCCTGAATCGAATGGCAAGGGGGGTTTACCTCGAGAACCCTCCTACCGAGCACAACAACTCCAACGAAGTACAACACATTTACTCAACATATCACTACTCATCATTCATGTCATTAGCTTCAAGTCCTGCAGCTTCCAAGGCAGCGACATCGGAGTCCAGTGCCATGCTCTCAAGAAGTACGTCGTCGACAGCTCGTCAGCCGTCCGAAGCTCATCCAACTATGTCTCCACAGCTCGTTCATACGCGACCACGTCGATAGAGGTTGACGCTTACTTGACGAAGGGCCACGTTCCGATTTTGCCATCCCACCAAACACTGGTGTCCTCGTTGAGCCGAGGCCGTGCCACCGCCGTCAAGAACATAACCTTCGTAATGAATTGCTTGCTCTTGCACTTGCGCTCGGGTGGCTTCTCGCCTGGGACGAGATAGAACTGAACTTGCGATTTACTAAGGTCAAATAGAACCATTTTTCGTCGAGGTGAACGTAGTCCAGCATTTCGCACATATCTTCTCCGGGCGCCATAAAATTGAGCGCAAATTTCAGTCGGCTATATTTGTTGACGTCAGTAAGCAGAGGACGGATAGCATTTGAGTGCGCACGAACACACACGCTACGATACGAGTTTAGATTGGGGGTGACGGAACATCTTTTGTAACCAGTTTTGTCGGAGATGGATCGCAATGATGTACGCTCTCGCAGTGGAACCTGCAAGAGCTTTTCTCGCGCCTGGGCAGCCGTGTACTTTATCTTCCGGCCAACGCGACCTTTCTTTCGGTTAGCTACACACACTTGCATGTTTCCAGACGCTATGCCCTGTGCCTTTGCTCGAGCTATAATGCAACCATACTTTGTCGCAAGGTCGTTGCCGAAGCCTCTCGGTAATCGGCCAACCATACCGTCTTGACACTTGAGCAAGACTTCACGCAGGATGGCCTCATGCACCATATTCGTCAGGTCAAGCCTGCCCTGTGTCGTTCTGAAGTGAGCTGTCAAAATTCCCACCATGTAAGAGTGTTTGTATATTTGAAAGCTGGTTTTATCTTGGAATTTGTATTAAATCTTCTGACCTCCAAGGCTTGGAAACATCAAATTTCAACCCTGAAAATCCCTAAACTGCTGTCCGTTTCGCGCTCTTTTCGACAGACCAATTGGAGCGCAGAAATTCAACTCGAGGATGGACGAAAACCGTGCCTGAAGTCTCATACAAATTTAATGATGTATCATGTAAACCCTCCTCAACGTCAACTTTTTTGGATCGGAGGGAGTATTAATACCACGATGAGGTCCAAAACCTCTCCATACAAATCTTGAAATGTCAATTTTTGAGTGATATCTGTAACTTATTCAGTATAGATCGTTAGTTTACAGTTAGGGCTGATATTCCGCCAGAAAACTTCTGACAACTTTTTCCTTTTTCTCCTAGTTCCCAAAGTAACGTTTAAAAACTGTCGCCATAAGTTGACCGTGAAATATCTGGATGCCTCCAATTTTTCCTGAAAATTCCAAGAATATGACAAATGTAGAGCCAGGACACGGTTAAGTTATGTTGTGCCGGATGTTGCAAACCTAGTAGCAACATGTAGTTTCGAAGGTTAAATATAAAACTCCTGATATTTTATATAGACCTCTAAACTATTATAATAAAAATCAAACACTTACTAGTACATATCATTTCATGAATTGACATACAGAACCATTTTGCAGAATCAGATGACGCGCACCGTCAGCGGTAAAAGTGTAAAACATCCGAATAATGTTTTTATCCGGAAATGAACGCCTGGCGCGTGGGAGGACGACGACGATGACATGGATCAAGCTTGGGAGATTCTTGGCTTTCACCAGTCTTCTGCGCGCCCTAAAAGGCTCTATTGCAAACCGCCAGCCAAACCTACCACGAGATAGCGAGGCTGCGCATGCTCGGATTTACCTACTACTTTGGTCCCAATCCAATCTACGGCGAAGCCAAGTTTCGCCGTCATTTTGGAATGGCCAGACCGCTATTTGAGCAAATCATGGACGGTGTGGTGATGCGTGATGAGTACTACCCTTGGACGCATCTTGAGAGATGTTGATCCATGACCGGACAAGCTGGCAGTCTTCGTCGGTCGTGAAGTTGGAGCCACGGACGGCCTTGGCTGATTCCATTTCTGAACCAACTGATTATTGACTCCATAATGCACATGATTGGACAAAATTATCCATTGATAGCATGTTATTGGCTAATTCGTCAAAACTGTATTTTACAGTCGCGACTGTAAATCTGGCCGATTTGCCTTTTCGCGGTAAAATTTT
>NW_009798376.1:56629-59745 GCF_000520075.1 Aphanomyces astaci
TTCGTGTGCTCCAATAAGGCATACCTTGACCATGACTTCACGGCTTGGTCCGCGGCATGAATTATCGGGAACTGACTTCTCACTATCGAACCAAATAAGGAATGGTTTTCGTATTATTTTATGATGTAACATTAGCTCAGTGGTAGCGCGTCAGGATCTTAACCCAATGGTCCCGAGTTCGAGTCGGGAGTTTTATACAGTGTTTGCATTTTTGTACCATTTCTATTTTTACCACCGCTTCGAAACAAGGTGATCTGGGGTCAAACGTGCGGGTCGTCACACTTACTGGAGCAAATCGGCGATTGTATACATGCCGGAGGGTTAATCAATGAAACCCCAGAGTTTGCGTTAGGCACGGAGGGACATCTGGCGGTGTAGCATAGTGTATGTCAACCATACATGACGACTAGAGTAGTTTGTACAAGGAAGTACAAAGGCATGGAATAGGAGCTCCTAAATGCAATATTCAGTTATCTAAGTGAAATAGGAGGGCCAATCGTTCGCACACCAAAACCAAGAGTCAAAGGCAGTATCGAGTATGTGAATTGGAGGGTCGACCTCGACCACAAGGATGGAGACAAGTACGCGTTGGGCCAATAGAGTTGACGATTAACTAATTCGACTTGATATTGCAGCACTCAAGTGTTCGTAGGTTCGATCTGTAGCTTAGTGCGAAATCGAATGAAGCACGTGACAACTGTAACTTCAGAGCTTGGTCCGCGCCATGAAATATCGTGTATGGACAACAATTGACCCATGACGGGTCATATATGGCTCGATCCATGCCGCCATTCGTAGCCACATGAAGTGCTGCAAACGATACTCGGAGCCGACGCCACCCCAGTATTGAACTGGTATGATTATTTCCCCATACGCACATTCATTGTACTGTATTCTGTCCCCAAATTGAGGCCCTCCAAATCACCGACGTACCATCTTTTCGGCTACGACTGTGGGCATGTAACGAGCATGTACACTACCTGAACGATCACTGTCGACGGAAGTTGAGCCATAGTAGATCGCATGGCTCGACCTCCATCGACAGCGATCGTTGCATGTTCGATCCTTGGCGCCAGTAGTCGCAATAACCATGATATATCATTCAAAGTTCAACCGCTAACGTCATTGACCTCTACATGCGCGATCACTGATGAATATTCGATCAAGGGTCGACCTCCATGAACCTTTTTCAAACCAGTAAGATCCTTCCACCATTTCGTGATCGCTACGATATCCCACATCAAGTGCAGGTCGGTGCTGAAAGCCTATGGATGATAGTCAGGTACACCCTTGTCATAGTAGCAATGTAGCCATAGCAATAAGATGACCAACGCCAAACAGCATGTTATGGCCCCTTAAAACTACTAGTACCAGGAAATACAGTTAAAAATGTACCCTAATGAGTAAGCAAGCCAATTAAGCAAGCCAATTCATACTCAAAGGAACTCATGGGTATTCGAGGACCAAGAGAGTAGCGTTGCTACAGCTATGTCTCTCCAATCCCAACCACTATTAAGTGACCCTCCTAGTCGACAAATGGCAACGCCCCCTGGAGCACCACCAACGAGACCAATCACACATCCTAGCAACGTATATATCGCAATTGATCCCTCGTAGTGGTGGTTCTGATAGACTTATTGGATCTCCAGAACCACTACTACACTTGTGGAAAACCGCATCAGTCATCCTCGTGTTTGCCCTTCCTTGGTAGGCCGATAAATATATATTTTCCTTATGCCAAACGATGACACGGTAAGCGAATATCGATGAATAAATGATACTGCAGCCTTCTGTCATGGCCGCTTTTAAGCAATCAAAACACAAGGACGCATGCCGAACAGCATAATATGGTCATTTGAAACAAACACCGGTGAGTCCTGCCCTACGTAGTTGAACAATCAGACCAATGCCAAGCGTCAAAGGAACTAGGGATTGGAGGTACTACCTCGAACACAGGGGTACAAGCACATCTAAGGACCAATTGCGTTGACGATTAACGCATACTGAGTGCATTATCTTGGTCAATTCTAACCGCTTCTATCGCCTTCAAGTCACCCCCCTACTTCACTAGCGGCCCACAGCCCCAAGAATATCATCAACGCAGACCAATCACATATCCTAATAAGAGCTGTCGCTGTATTGGACCCGTGTAGTAGTGGCTCTGGATGCATATCGGACCTCCAGAACGACTACTACATGGGGCCAATACCGTCATCAGTTCCTTCGTGCCCAACCTACCTTGGTGGGTCGATAAAGATAACCTTCGACAAATCCATACCGCCTAATGATCGCCTGAGTGTCGTCGAGGTGTGTGGTTAAAAATGCTAATATTAAAAATTAGTGTAAAAGCCGGATTAGAACTCCTGAGGCTCTACCGCTGAGCTACCAGCATTAACTTATATCTTTTGGAACAAAACCTTTATGTGATGTATAAATTTGTGCGATTTCGCAATTTTCGTGGCATGGAACCAGCCCCGAAATCGGGGATTGGCGAGCTACATTGACGCACTACCAAAATCAAGCTGCAACCAACGATCAAAAACATATATTCTGTAGCGATGTGACAGGTGGGTTAACGGCTTGCCACCACCTTGCCCGCACCCAGCTCCTAAGTACCTGGCTCATAACGCACCCTAGCTCATGCTTGCCTGGGAACGTGTCTCAAAGGCAAGTATAGCTAAGAATCGCTAGCCCAGTGAAGTTCCCCAATGTTTCAACCGCACCCGCATCCATTGTATACAAAAATGCATATTAGTGTAGAAGTAGTGAAGTAGACTAAGAAGATTTCATAGTGATGAGGATTAAGGAGATCTTTGTAGATCTTCAGTTAATTCATTGTGCATTTTGCCCTCAACTACACACGCTTCCTCCCGCAGTGCTACATATTCTAATGAGACAATCACCTATACTGTAGGTCCTCCATATCTTTAGCTACATCGTTGCGTTCAATACCGGACCTCCAAATCACTCCAGTAGGTAGTTCGTTTTACTCTATGCATGAGTCGTGTGCTTTCACAGTTGAGACCATTTGTACTACCTTCGGTACGACTACTTGTTTCAACCACAATAAAAATCTGGTTGGGTCGTTTGTCGTGCACTGAAAGCGAAAAGCGAGC
>NW_009798376.1:77674-91940 GCF_000520075.1 Aphanomyces astaci
CGAGGTGTGTGGTTAAAAAAGCTAATATTAAAAATTAGTGTAAAAGCCGGATTAGAACTCCTGAGGCTCTACCGCTGAGCTACCAGCATTAACTTATATCTTTTGGAACAAAACCTTTATGTGATGTATAAATTTGTGCGATTTCGCAATTTTCGTGGCATGGAACCAGCCCCGAAATCGGGGATTGGCGAGCTACATTGACGCACTACCAAAATCAAGCTGCAACCAACGATCAAAAACATATATTCTGTAGCGATGTGACAGGTGGGTTAACGGCTTGCCACCACCTTGCCCGCACCCAGCTCCTAAGTACCTGGCTCATAACGCACCCTAGCTCATGCTTGCCTGGGAACGTGTCTCAAAGGCAAGTATAGCTAAGAATCGCTAGCCCAGTGAAGTTCCCCAATGTTTCAACCGCACCCGCATCCATTGTATACAAAAATGCATATTAGTGTAGAAGTAGTGAAGTAGACTAAGAAGATTTCATAGTGATGAGGATTAAGGAGATCTTTGTAGATCTTCAGTTAATTCATTGTGCATTTTGCCCTCAACTACACACGCTTCCTCCCGCAGTGCTACATATTCTAATGAGACAATCACCTATACTGTAGGTCCTCCATATCTTTAGCTACATCGTTGCGTTCAATACCGGACCTCCAAATCACTCCAGTAGGTAGTTCGTTTTACTCTATGCATGAGTCGTGTGCTTTCACAGTTGAGACCATTTGTACTACCTTCGGTACGACTACTTGTTTCAACCACAATAAAAATCTGGTTGGGTCGTTTGTCGTGCACTGAAAGCGAAAAGCGAGCAAAACACAACGCTATACTACGAAGTACTTCGAAGTATTTGTTTACACTAAGGTCATCCTACGTAGCACTGTGTTTCCCAGTAAACTTGTCTGCGACCATGAATCGACTACTCACGGCAGTGTTCGTGCATGCAGCGATCAATGTCGATATGAATTGCACGATCTATCGTAACAGAAACCCTATCGACATTATCGACACATGCACGAATTCATCTCCCAGTCGTAATCACGCGCTGTGGAGCATCCATTTCTACGAATTGGAGGCACTTACGTGTTTCTTATGGCTGTTGAATTGAGTGAATGAGTGGCCCGATATCGACGGTCGACTTGTTTAGACCACCAATGTTTTTGGTCTACTCATACATGTATCTCCGCTCAATGAACTTCCAAGCTCTTAACTGTGTACAAATGATCCTCCTAGATGTAGAAATGACGACATAGCACTTGACTTCGAAACTACAGTTAACATCCTTCTTTAAATCTTTGGTGGCGGCGTTTCGATGTATTTTGGTCTGGTGTTTCGGTGTTTTGCATAGGAACTGCATTTTCGCCTTAGGATACTAAACAAATACGGTACTATACCTGATGTTTGCTACAATACTGTAGATGTTTCGATATGGTGCGATCATCCCACTTCATCGTCAACATTCTATGCCTACAAATAGAACTTCAAGGGCTGTCCTTGAGCCATCTGATGAAATTGGTATGTCATCCCACATAGACGCTCCATTTTATCAGAATTTTGGTGGGTCTTAACGTTTTTCATACCCGGCTTAAGGTGATTCATGCAATTTCGACCGACCATGTAATTTCCGCCCAGTTGGCAGCCAATCACAATCATCGAACGAAGATGATTGGATAAAATCAGGTACTGCGGTAAATAATACCCTTAGCATTTAATATTTGATTGCTTCGATACCGCATGTAATCTCATAATTACAATGACTTATAAATAGAATACCTTGTACACTTAATAAATATTACTATTAAGAGGTTCTGAGAATTTTGGTGGTCAAATCTGTCATACATTATTTAAGTCAAACACCTGGGCGGAATTTACATTTACATAGGAAAATTACAGAATTGAAAAATTCGTCGAGCAAAATGGACAAGCGATCCAACGATGGTTCCTGCATAAACTAATAAAGCTCCTCATGTCCTTGAGAATGCATGTTTTTGCAGCATCATCACACACACGGGCGACGAGTTACGAGACTTCAAAAGTAGGACAAGCTGGGCGGAAATTGCGTGAAACACCTTAACGATTTTGAGCATTCCTTAACGATTTCATCACGTTACCCGTTACAATTGGCGAAGCGGTTCCTCAACATGTGGTTCTAGGATCCGCCCTCGCGGAGGAATGTGTTAATAATGATAATCCAACCATGGATCGGTTCTTAAACCTAGGTAATCGACTCTGATTCACCCTGTCTAATACTTCGTATATGTTCTTAACTCCGGTTACATACATATATCACCAACACCTGGCTTTTATGACACTAGTAAGTCGCCAACTGTCATATCACACCACACCAACTATTTACCGAAAACCTGACCCGCTTTACCCCGCTCATAAAACCACCACATGTGTTTCCCAAAAAACCTGACCCTAAACCTTTTACCCTGAAATAGCTCAATGTAAACCCTAAAACGATGCGATGCGTGTAATCATTTCCCATAATGTTCCGTTGATCGGTTTCTTAACTCAAAGGTCGTGGGTTCGATCCCCGGCTTCCCCGGATTATTTCCGCAAGGATTTATCCGTCCCTCCCCTGGGGAATCCGGATAACAAGGGCCGCGTACGAAGACGAGGACCGAACTTCGAAGAAGATCGGTCGAAGCACGAGGTATGAAGCGTTGAGCGAAGTAAAAACCGAAGATTACACACCGCCCCTGGTGGAGCAGGCGCGTTGCAATTGGCGAAGCGGTTCCATAACATGTGGTTCTAGTGTCGGCTCTCGCGGAGGAATGTCTTAAAAATGATAATCCAAACTCAATTAAACCCATAATGTTCCGTTAGAATGTGCAATGCCATTACCAAAAGAGTTACAGTATCGGTATAAGTCTTTTGGTAATGGCATTGCACTTATACCGTAGTAGGTACTCCGAGTAAGTATAATACTACTGTAGTACTTGACAGTTGGAATTGGCCAATGGGTAGTATATAGATGGAGGGCACCATACGACTGGAACTAATTCCTGACGAAGGCCAATCACAACTAGTGCATGGGTCTACGAGTACTTCAAAGTCTATTCCACATGCCGACTTCAATGTCTCATCGAGATACGTTGGTGGATGCACCTTGCTTGCTTGGTCAATAATATTCGTCGTGGGAATCCGGTTGAATGCAGTAACCGACTTGCACGCCTGGTCTTCGCTTCAATGGTTGACATTTTTGGCCAACTTCATTTTCCTTTTCGCTCTTCGATGGCCGAAGTCCTCATCTTCCTCAGCGTGTTGGCCGCTGCCGCTACGGCTGGCTCCGTCACGGAACTCCCCGAGTCTGTGACCAAGCTCATCGACTACTCCATCAACCCCTGCGACGACTTTTACCAATATGCGTGTGGCGCGTGGCACAAGGATGCTGTGATTCCCCCGGACAAACACGATATCGATACGTCGTTCCACGAGATCAACATCAAAAGCGAAGCCGTATTGGCGAATATTTTCGCTGACAACACGACCAAGATTGGTCAGTTTTACAACTCCTGTTTGGACACGGCTACGCTATCGTCGCTCGGCGTGACTCCGCTGGAGGACTCGTTCAAAGCCATTCGGTCGGCAAGGACCAAGTTGGACCTCCTCATCGTGGCTGGTGAATTGGCCAAGAACGGCATCCCTGCCTTCGTGGACATCAGCTCCAGAGTTGACGACGACTCGACCAAGAACAACCTCTTCGCTTACGTACCCCCCCTGTCGCTTGGTCGCACATTCTACACCAACCCTTCCGAGTGGGAGCTCGTCAAAGCCGAGTATAAGGAGTACATTGCGACGGTGTTGCAGCTAGCTGGCTACACTGCTGAGCAAGCGGCAGCTGCCGTGCCTGTGATCATCCGTTTCGAGCAAGCGGTGGTGGGTGTTGCCCACAGGGAGCTCAAGGATATGGAGGCCGTTGTGTCTCCGTATACTGCGCTTACGTACTCCCAACTGAACCAGAAGTACCCGCTGCTCGTCGGCTCGTGGCTCAGGGCCCACGGCTTCGATATCTACGACCAGTGGGGTGGGTCGAACGACTGGGTGGGGTTTTTGAACTTGAACTACTTTGACACGACCGAAAAGTTGTTGAAGAACACGCCGCTGGACAACCTCCGCACTATCGTGGAGTACAGGCTCATCCACTCCTCGTCGAAGCACTTGACCCCTGAATTCAGCACGGCCAATTGGAACTTATTCGGCAAGAAAATCTATGGCCAAAAGGTGGAAACTTCTCGTGAAGACTACTGCTTATCTGAGACGAGCAAGACCCTGTGGGATCTCATCGGCCAGTACTTCATAGACGCGGTGTTGTCGGCTGATGCAGCCAAGAAGGCCGACGATCTCGTCAAGGCCTTGAGGTCGTCCTTCTCCACTGGCATTGCCACCTCCGACTGGTTGGACAACTCGACTCGCGAAAACGCGCAAACGAAGCTGACCAAGCTTATACACTTGTTGGGTGGCCCAGAGAAGCCGCAGCTGTACCCCACGCTCACATTCGACTCGAAGTCGTATTTGAACAACCGGTGGAAGGTGTCTCAAGTGAACATCGACACCGACTTGAAGCTGAACGGACAACCTGTGGAGAAGCGCAAGTTCAACCGTGCCCCCCATGAGGCGAACCCGTACTACAACCCTCACGATAATGCAATTGTGTTTCCGGCCGCCATTTTGCAAAAACCATTCTTTGACGGCCAGTTTGACGCCGCCCAGAACTTTGGTGCCATCGGGATGGTCATCGGACACGAAATTACCCACGGGTTCGACAAAAGCGGCCGCAGAGTCGATGGCGACGGCAACTTGAAACAGTGGTGGTCGAACGCCACCAATGATGCGTTCAAGACGAAAGCCCAGTGCTTTAGCGACCAATACTCCAACATTGTCGTCAATAGCGAAGTGACTGACGTTGTCTTGGGCAACATCAGCGGCAAGGACTCTTTGAATGAAAACATTGCAGACAATGGGGGGCTCAAGACCAGTTTCCGCGCGTACCACGAGTACTTGAAGGAGTTTCCGTCCCAGTACACGGAAGAAGCAGGCGACAAGTTGTTCTATTTGTCGTTCGCTCAATCCGCGTGCTCCAAGAACACGGATGCCTTCCTCCTCAGATCTTTGAAGCAGACGCATCCGCGCGGTCGGTATCGCGTGACAGGGGCGTTGCAAAACAACGCTGAGTTTGCCCGTGTTTTCCAGTGCCCCACCGACTCGTACTTGAACCCGTCCAAGAAGTGCTTGTTGTGGGAATAGGGTTTATGGATACAGAACATATATGTAGCGTTGTGCATTTGTAAGGGAAAACTAAGAAAACGATGTCTTGGTTGAAGTGTGTTTGCTTTCATGTGCGACGCACACAAAAACTAACAATGTATGGTATGTGATATTTTACCACAGAGAACCCCGGAAAAGTCCAACCCCCCCAAAATATCCGACCAACTGTCTAAATTGATGTAATTTTAGTCATCGTCGACGCACCTTTGAAATTGAATTTATCCATCGCGAAGCCAATCACAAAGCAGTATTAATGCAAGTTTATGATTGGCCTATTCAAATTCAAAATTTGAAACGCTTCACTTGTCATCATGCCGACGCGACACCGCAAGAAGTTCCTGGCCATGTTCGAAGCCACTGCAACGAGCCATCGCACTTTTTGTGCGGAGCATGGAATACCTCGAAGTACGTGGATCGACTGGCAAAAGCGCCGCACAGAACTTGCATTGCAGACTGTGTACTTAGTGCATTTACCTGCAGGATACATGAAAAGGGGGGGCAAAAAGTGGATTTCGAGGTGGTGTCATCACCAGGGAGAACGATCGTCCCTATAGCGTCGCAAAGAAATGACTACATCAAATGATGCAAATACCTACCCCCGAAAGTGTACATCTAATGATAATTCAAATGTTCCGTACTCCGACGACGTCCTGATGATATGATCCAAAATCTACGATACCGTATATTTCCTCAACGTTACGCTCGTAATTTCTACCAATCATATCTAACAATAAAAATGTACTTCGTACTCCTACGTACGTTTGGGCGAACCGTCTCCCAAATTTTCATAACTTCTTCAATTTTGCTCGAAATACCGTCAAATTTTGGTCTATTATTGGTACAACTACATAATCCAGCCACCTCAAATTATAATTGAAACGGCCTTATAATACTGCCTTGAAAACCAATACACGTTTCCTATAGTACGATGGCAACTTAAAAGTCACTTTCAATTTAAATATCCATCCTCTTATTCGAGAGCAACATTAAAATTACCACAGTGACCTAGACCTACACGAGCGCCGAAAATATCACATAAATTGAGGATTCCATTGCACTGGTCGCCAAGCTGAGTTGATCAGCAAGTCCAGCTTCGGCGTCAGGGTGGAGCCAATGGGCAGTTGAACCGACTTCAAACGCCTCCCACCGTGCCCGTTGCCCCTGTCCGGACGGCGTTTGCCGATTTCCCAGTCCATGGACGACAGCTCCTTCTGCAGCTATGATGGCCAAAAGGTGGTCTCCAAAGCATCTTTTCACGTCTTAAACAATTCGTTTACTCGTAGGAACGCCGGCATCGATTCCTAGACGGGGATCCAGGAAGCGCATGTATGCACTCTCGATTCGTTTGGGTGTGGAGGCACAAAACTTGGCTGGGGCGTCTCGAGGTAGGTGGGCCGTCCATGCCTTGTGTCGTTTGAACGAATTTTCCACATCTTTGATTAGGGAACAGTCCCAACACATCCATTCGGGGCTGTTCCCGATTGGCCTGCCTGCGAAGACGGTTCCAGTGTTGAGGTCGTGCTCCGGTAATAACCATCGGTGCAGATATCCCTTGAATCTCATCCAGTTCATCGTAGTCGTGCATGCCATCTGCGTCAATGCATCGTGCCAGAAAAACCAGTTCTCTTCCTGGGGAGTCCCACCCATCACTCGTGCCGACTCGGTCACGATGTGCGCGATGAGCGTTGTCACACAGCAGTGCCCTGCCAAGGCAGATGAGCGATCAATTACATTCTCCCAATCGTCCCCATAACGGGATTGGTAAGGATTGGATGCCAGTCTGTGATCGATCTGAGTATCAATGTAGACTCCGGGAGTGGCGAGCATGGCCTGAGTTTGGAATGCCTGCAGGCGCCGCAGACTGACACCACGTAAGGTCGTTGTCAGGGAAGTGATTTTTGTCGCAGCCAACGCCCCAACAGTATCAATTCCGAGGCCACGTAATTGGTCTCGTAAACGTGGTCCCACTCCACGCAGTTTTGAAACGCAATCACCTTCGAAAACAACTACCGGTAGTAACATACTGTAAGCCACTTAATTTATCTAGATTATATATATAGTAATTATAACGTTACCTTGTGATTGTTTATCGCGGGAGCCAGTAACCCAGGCAGAGCAATCACCCGGTAGGCGCTTGACTCTTTCGATTTCCTGATTGCGCAGAACGTCGTAGTCATTTATGGTACAAATCCATTGACCCGTGTACACAAAGGGTACGCAACGAACCCCGATGTGAACACCATTGTCGTTTGATATCACTGCACAACCAAGCGAGAATCTGGCTTCAGAGCTGTACTTGGTGTTGAGGTACGTCTTAGGGGACGCCAATCCACCCTGCATATCGACTAGTCCATTGTCGTCGCGTTTGAAAGCGCACTTGTTTGTTGTTTCCGTGGCCACCACCACCAATTTTGACTTCCTTGTGTGTCTCATCCCATGACACTATTTGGGTTATAGCCACGGGTGTCAAAGTGGCAGCATCAAAAGCACGGGGACATGGGCCAAGGCGTTGAGAATCCCACTGCCAAATGCCAAGTCGAATGGCTAATTGTCTCGTCCAATTAAGACGCGCGATAGCCCACGGCGAGTCTGGACTAGTATCGCCTTGTTTGATCGGGGCTATGGTAGAAACGACAGGATCCAACCTTTGGTAAGCGCTGTAAACTGCTGATACACCCACAACGCCGTCACCAGTGTTCGCACGATGTTGATTAACATCAAAGGACGTTTCACGAAGGCCATGACCGCGCTCCATACAGTCAGCTATGATTTGGTTCTCGACTGCCCCAGGATTAATCAACATGTTTTGGCCGCCATGTGCTTGTACATGGCCCTCGTAGCTTACACCCATCTTGGCACACGTGGCGGCGTTTTCGAGCATGCTCACACAATCGACGTCCCCTTGGTAGTCGAAAGTGACGAACGATACAACTTATCGAACCGTTACTGCCGTGCCATGCAGATCGTGGTGGAACACCCAATTCGTCCATATAGTACACTGCCCACGCAATACGCCCGTACGTTTGGGCGAAACGTCTCCCAAAAAACGGGGGAGCCTACTTGTTTCGCATCTCAACGTCATTTACTAAGTTATTTAGTCCACAACATCCGACTCGACCTTACGGATGCACTGGGCTATGTTTCAAGGCAATCAGAGCAATACTCCGTGAGGAGAAGAGTGCCCCATTTGCTTAAATTGCTCCACCTCGGACATTTGGCTTCTTCTCATGACATTTCAAAAATCGAAGTATTTATAATGCCAAAACAATAAAAATTTCATCTGATAATCATGGCGGGAATCCATTTCATCGCAGTTCAAATGCCACGAAAAGGACGATCAAAGAGCTTGTGTCACCGGACGAAGGGTACTCGCAAGTGCGCATCCAACGAGAGCAAGACCCTTCAAGCTCGGTCATCACAGGCATTTCCTGTCCATGTGGAACGTGCAATTATTCACCCACCAGACCAAACACCAGCACCAACGTCGTCTGTGAAGCAGCGTAGTACTACACAAGAATGAATATTATTACTCTGGCGACATCCCCATACAAAATTTGCTGTAACCCCTGTCGGATATTTCCGGGGTTCTCTGTAAGCACACTACCGACGATACCTCCAGGAGCAGTCATCACTGAGTTTGCAGTACAGGGAACTTCAGAATGCAAGGCCTACCTTATCTTCGAGTGGGATGGAAATAACCGATTTTGATTGGTAAATGTACTTCGAAGTACGGTGTATATTTCTGCCAATGACATTGACCCATCAAAATAATATTCAGATCTTTCAAAGAGCTATTAAAATTATAGAGGAAATTTAATTATAAGTCAAATTTACAATGATGCTGTTTGACTGTAAGAAATCAAACTTGTAATTCAGGAGGTCATTCAAAAATAGAGTGGTATTAAAACTATTGGTATAATATTGTACAATGATTTATATGGTAAACACGGAAGAAGCGTAAGCGTTTGACGCAGTGGCGCAACGGTTTAGTGCGACGGCATAACATTATTGAGGAAGGGCTCCGGGTTCAATTCCTGGAACTTTTTCCAATTTTTATTAAAAAACATACAAATTCCAAGTATACTGAACTTTCACAACAGATAATATAAAAACGAATTAATCCATTGGTTCCTGAGGAAGTGCCTTTTCAAAGCTGCCACGGATAGCGTCGGTGGACACCATCTCCCAAGCAGCGACAGCTCTCTTCGTCAACGCCAACCTCTTCTGCCGGGCGGTGAGTGAAAATGGATCCTCGTCTTCTCCTGTGATGATGTCTTCAAACAACCACAGTTCCCGTAGGTACCGCTTGAAGGGCGCCATCACGCCGACGTCAAGGGGCTGGCACATCGACGTTGAGTTTGGAGGTAAGGGGCAGAGATGCGACTCGAGGTCTTCGTTGATGATCTTATAGGATGCTTCGGACACGTGCGAGTCGAAGTTGTCGACAAGGATCACTGACGCTTCTTCGATGTGGTCATGCAAGACGGTGCGCAGGTAGGACTTCCACACACGGCCGTCCCTCCACGCTTTTTCTTGACTGCATAGGAATGGCCAGCAGGAAAGGTCGGAAACTCGCTAGTTTCGATTCGCCCACCAGACGTCCCTTTATGATGAACAGGATCGGGAGTTTGGACCCATCCGCCTTCGCGGTCAACACAGCCGTCATTCGCATCGAATGCTTCTCTCCTGAGGATATCTTAGAGCTGCCACCACGAACAGACCAAATGTAGTTAGGTGGCATATCATAATATACCTGTCTCATCCACATTGTACACGCTCTCCGCTCCATGTGCGCGGTACTCACGGTGGAATTCAGCTGCAAAGATGTCATGAGTTTCCTCGAGATCCCCTTGGCTTCGTTTACTCATGCCAGGTCGTTGTCGCGAGATGCCATGACGTTTGCAAAAGCGTTGTAGGAGAAGGAGCAGTGAGTTGTACCTACAGCCTGGCTTTTTGTCCACCAAGTACGACACAAGCCATTCGCGTTGATTGCGCTTCACCCACATCACCATATGCATCGTAGTAAGGGCTCGTTCAGAGTCCCGTAATCCATGGATAAGCTCAAGCAACCCAGGTGGGTCTGGAAACACCTCGGGTCGGCCGCCAGGTGTGAGTTTCATGCCTTCTTGTTGCCTCTGTAGGCTAGGATTTGGGTGCATTTTCTGAGCCAGTTTCGCAGAGTTCGACGGGCGACACCGAGTTCAGTAGCGACCTGATATACGCTCATTGTCTCAAGGAGGCCCAGGGCCTGGAGCTTGAAGGCTATCGGGTACATGATGCGCGCCATTGAATAGTATTGGTTTGAAATTATTGAATTGCGCGCGGGCGGGATAATAAAAATATATCCAATCAAAACCAAGAATTTCAACGAAATTGTTTGATTGGACAAAACTACGGCTGTAATGTTGAATACTTCGGTAGGCCTTGCATTCTGAAGTTCCCTGTAGTTGCCGAAGAAGTAACACCTCTGGAACCCAAACACGCGATCAAGTACAGGACCGACATCGACGGGCTACGGACGCTCTGTTTTCGCTCCCGTCGTTATCCGGACGGGAACCTCTTTCGGAGGCCGAATTATATTGCACATTAGTTGTACTTTTTCTGGTCTATTATAATCTAATCATTTCCTCCAATCAATATGCGGCAACAATACAAATCATTCAAATGCACTACCCATTTTTCTTCACTTCTTCTTGGTCTTCAATTGGTGAACCCAGCGGAGAACCGGGACCTACAGTAACGTTAGACCTCTTGACGAATGATCAAGCCTCCAGTCAATGGTCAATTACATTCTGCCAAGAGGGACGAGAAAAGGGGTAGCACTGAGGAGGAACGACGACTAAGAACACTTGAGTGGTCGAGGACAAAACCAAAAGTAATCATTAACGGACTGCTTAGCTGACCTATGATTGGGCAGAAACAGTCCGACTTCTACAGAAAAAGAACACTGGATAATTCCAGATGACCGGATATTATCCGTAAGTGACCGAACCTCGGCGAAACAGGCCAAAGCAAGAACGGCCAAAGCGCCCCTTCTTGACAGCCACCCCACTGGGCAACGGGCTGCTTAAGGCCTTCGACGCGTAGTTCTCAAAGAGAAGGCAGTGCCAGAGGCAAAAGGGCTGAGTAAAAGAATCGCGGAGGCCAAAAACCGCCAAAGACATGTCACTACAAAAGCAAACCTGAGAGCAGAGGCAAACTAGGTAGAATAGGAACACACATAACATAGTGTTAAACACATAAGTGCATGGTTACCCATAGAGTAAGGCAAATGCCTAAAGTAATGCATAAAAGCAAGGGTGCTCAAAGGGCATGCAGCGCCACCCTGAGACAGAATCTGGCTTGGGCCCCAAACATCATAGTGTACAAGGGCTATCTTTGCGAAAACGCATGGAATAGGCCCACATAAAGCGGGAGTAATCGTCGATAAAAACGACAAAGTAGGCAGGACTTCATTGGCCGTTGAATGCCGTGCGGTCGTAAGGTCTCGTCCCGATGCGCCTTTAGTAGTGCGCCTATGGGGAAAAGCCACAATAGTGGGTCTCGTCAATCGACATCTTGCAGTATTGCAAGAACGGGAAGAACTTGGGGTTTCCTTGAATTTTGGATGCACGTGGCGCATTATCGGCAACATGATGTAGCTTGATCTGAGACGCTTCAGTGCTTTCAGAACTGCTCGGAGATGTCTTGTGATCGTTTCGCTTGATCGTTCAACCTTTCTTGTATGGACCAGCTTGTTGCGCACTGGCCAAGAAAGAACAACAAGAATATGGCCAGCTGTACGGTCCATGAAACGTGACGCGTTCGCTTCAGTCCTCCTACGCTTGTCACAGTTGCCAAGAGGCTGTAGAAAGTTGCTCTTGACATTCGGAAAGTCTCGATGGCCTTGTTGCTGTTGCCGCAGAGGACTTCGTCCACCCGGGTGCGCATTTGTTTCGAGCAAATGATGGAGCATTTCCGAGCACGCCTTAGAATGGATCGATTTCGAGCAAAATAGTCCAGAGAGACACTTTCTGAGCGCACTTAATACGCGCAAGAACAAGTGTTAGTCATTGGTGAATTTCCGAGCAAATAAAATCATATGGTTACTAAAATGCCAATGCTGAGTACTGTGGCGCCTTTAATGATACTTCTCCGAAGTGCAATCATCCAACTTATCCCACTGCATCCCCGTGCATCCCAAACAATAATTGTTGACGTCATCATGGTCACCAGCCCCAGCATTCTTTCACCAGAACCGTACCCTTTCCCCCACGGAGACTACGTCTCCACCCCGGATATCGTACGTGTAATGCTATGCCCGGGGTTTGCGCATTAACAATTTGCAAAACCCTTGTGGAATGTGTGTTGTGTATCCAAAATTGAATCCAAATGAATCCATTGTCCCAGTTTATCCCACTTGGGAAAATCTTAATTTTACTATCAATCCGGTTTGTCCCAGTGGATGCAGTACGCTCTAAGGCGTAACTGAGGGATGTCACATTAGGTAATATCCGTAATGCTCTAAAACAATCCACTCCATCACAACAGCTTTTGTCCCAACTAAGTACGCTCGAAAAGACTGCAATAGTCTAAGTACGCTCTAAAATGCTCCATCCCAAAGCCTCGCTCGGAAATAATCCATCGTTTGCTCGAAAATAATCTTTTCCCCGTCCACCCAGAGAGGACCACTGGGGATGGACGTCCTCGTTGGTGTCTTGTCGACGAAGGCGAGGTAGTGGTACTCCATCTGTCTGGCGAAGAGTTCCTTGGCCAGGCGGCGGCGGATGAGCCATCGACGTAGGAATGTAATCACGATGGCCTTTCTCATTTAAATGCCCTGTCAATTCAACGCGCACTGTCAATATCGTCAAAATATACTACTCACGAGTAGAATATTATTTCTTGTGGTTTTCACGATATTTCTGATAAAATTATGCAATATAACTTGGTCAAGAAAGGGCATCCAGACACGCCAAATTGAAGTCGCTGAGATTCTTGAATATTTTGCAAAATTATCGCGATATTTCTCAATAAAAGTGGTATCCAGACGGGCCCTTATACTTTTTCATCCTGTCCATTTAAGGATGAGGCGATATATTGTACCGGTATGGGGTGTCGCCCTTTACTGTTAGTTAAATTAATTCACTACCCATTTGAAACTGGGAAACAAGTTGTTTCAGCGTAAGCTATATGTGTACCGGTATAACGATGGTTAAAGTTAGAGGTGTGCAGGTGTTCGCGCCATTGACGTTGATGTTATTTCTTCGATCTGAGTCAAAGTCAGCACCATGGTCACCTCAATAGGACATGTTAGTGAAACCGGAAGGCGAAAACGTGCGCGTTGCCCCTTTAACTAGTTGATGCTCAGTACATATATGTACAGCTGTACATGCTAGTGCCTGTGTTACCTATATAACTAGTTACCTCAGTATAGGAAGCTAACGTGTGATATACAACTTTGATTTGATTTCGAAAAATGGGGATATCTTCATCACTTATGTAGAGAATTCCCCAGTGAACACCCCATGATTAACAGTCGCACCATTGGGGGATGCCCTAAGGGCATCCCCAATGGTGCGACGGTATATTCAGACTGTATTTTGACGTTTACTGTCACTGTATTTTACTTTGCGCAACCCCAATGGTAAAACGGTATAAAATCCGCATAACTGTCACTTCCGGATATGGAGGCTTGGCGTCAACGTTGTGCAATACTACACCTTTTCCCAATCAAGTTGCGCACTTTTTCCAATCAAGTTGGCAAAAAAACGTTTGAAACGTCATTTTTAAAACGGTGGGTGGTTAAAAACACACAAATTTCCAAGCCAATATGAACTTTTTCCATTCAATATGAACTGCCTACTGACCATACACCATACTCTCCAATAGGATGGCTTTTTCGACGTTGCGCTGACAGAAGATGACCTCGCGGACCACCAACGGCTGCGTGATGCATGGCAGCGACGCGCGAGCAGCATCCTCAAGTAAGACCATTCGTCGTTCGAGAAAC
>NW_009798376.1:93688-97857 GCF_000520075.1 Aphanomyces astaci
CACGCTTCTTCTCCTCCGCGGTGGGGCCTTTGTGTGTTTTCATGCGAAGACAAGTCGGGTGATTGGAAAATGATCATTGTGCATTGACAGTTTACATGTTGGGCGCGAAAATAGCGCGCTTCTGTGGTTCACTTTGATTGGAACAAAATTCATGTTGATCCGAACTTTTGCACTCCACATCTCTCGTGAAAATTTATATTTTATATCCGATTCAACTTGATTGGCAAAAGTGCGCAACTTGATTGGGAAAAGGTGTAGTACCATCGAGGCATGGACGAGGACATGGACGACGCTTGGGAGATGCTACGCATGAGTAACGGACCACACCAAACACCGGGGCCAAGACCGCACGTTAAAAGAGACCATAATGAACACCCAACAAACTTATTGCATTACTCCAGTATGTTGCTCCACCAAGTAGCTAAGGATCGTACTGTGCGATGGCAGTCCGAATCGCAATAGGTGCAATAGTCGCCCCCACGCGGGCCCAAAACTGCTCGGCCTTATGCCCACTCCCCTTAGACTCATCTAGGGATATGTTCAACCACGAACGAAGTAGCTGGTAGTCCTCATCAGTGGTGAAGTTCGCACCCCGCCCGTTGAGAGCCATTCCAGCAGTGTCAGTATTGGTTTGGAAATGTCCATGCTCAAATACATTCGTTTTATTGGTGGAAATATGATGAATTGTGGTTTATGATTGGCTCCGGTATTTTACCGTCGGGTGGTCACAAAACGGTAAAAAAGGCCGATTTGCCGTCTTGCGGTAAAAATATGCCGTTTCCGGTAGATACCGTCGCACCGTTGGGGTTGCCAAAACTGCATACTTGACCCCAAAAACGGTAAAATAGCGTTTACCGTCGCACCATTGGGGATGCCCTAAGGTCTTTTATTCTGAAACAAGGCGTGCAGTCCGTGGAAACCATTTCAGACTCGGAACCTCTTCAATTTGAAGTGCCAATTGTTTTACCAGTACATGTTAGGGTACCTTCCTTTTTGTACGCATAGTTACTGTAGGATTGGTGTATATTCAAAATACAATCTACGATTGGTGCATTTTCATACGATCAAACCTCGAACGAGATCGTTTGAAACTACTGTATGGTGCCTGATTTGAAATAGACCACTCTGAGGAATGGTCAAATAGTTTTAGCGATTTCAAGCTTAGAGCCTTGATGACCACCCGTATCACCCATAACGTAATCTAGAATTCAACACTTTTCGCGCAAACATGGCTAACTTAACAGCTCGATAACGTTATCTATTGGCGCGGCCACTTCATGCAATTCCTTTCGGGATGATGCTGCACTTAACGTTAGTGAAAGGGGGCTAATATGCGGGTGTCGAAAGTTGGGAATTTTTAGGCACGAACGGTAGGGGGCGCAATTATGTACTCCGGAGTACTACGTAGTAGTAACTTCTAGTTTTGAAATTGATTTGGGGGATACTACAGTCGTAACGTTAGCTGATAGTTGCCTGTCATAACGTTAAAGCCCTACTTTGCACTCCACACATTACTCGTGACTGCTGCTGTTTTGTGTATTGTAAACTACTGTACTCAACTCAACTGAATACAACACTGAATTAAAATACTTTGAGTCGCTGAGTAAATGATCGAGGAATAAGTAGTGGTTGCATCCAATCCAGCAAACCATCATCTGTAGAATCCAGTTAGTTGTTGCTACTACTCCGGTGTATTCGCAGCTATTAGTTCTACGTAATAACGCCCCCCAAACTTCCGTGTTAAGTGTACAGTGCTTGCAGTGGTGTCGGGCAGGCTATGATTCAACTTGATGCGGGGGGATCTGTGGAATATTCTACATATTACACTATGTAAGCCAACAGCAGCCACACGTAATACAGTGTTGCATGTAAAATATTTGTTGGGAAAGGGCTTTATAACAGTGCAAGGGGGAGACTGCATGTTGTATTCAGACATTATCAACTATTCAATCAATTGCCAACTACAAGTAGTGTAGTAGATACATTATAGCGGCCCCTAACTAAGCGGTAACGCTAGTGTCCAATATTCGCCACGTTAACCACCCTATACTACCTGTCCCCCCTTCACTATGAACTACTACGTACTGTACCCCTTTTGAACATACTTTTCGTTCAGAATCTGGTAAATTGTTCAATTCTATGTAGACTATACATGACACCATACCGGCATCGTCGATGAAAACAATTGATGTGTCGCAACTGCGCCTCCGTGCAACTTCTCAACACAAACACAATGTTGGGGGAGCAGTGGACTCCCGGGCAAAGCTTGGTGGTGTATTGAGCAGTTGGAGGCAAAACTAGAACTGAACTACTCACTGACTAAACTCACACTATACTAACTCTAAGTCTAAATCCCCTTTTGGTTCCACCAATCATCGGAGACTAGACCTGGCCTTTCCTGACCCTAACCCTTCCTGCTCGCACCACACACCGCGCCGCCCGAAGCCGTCCAACGCAGACTGGGCCTGGCCGCCCGAATGGCTCCAGCCAGGCGCGTCAAGTGGGTGCTAGGACTACGGGTATGTCCATCTTGGCAACGCAACACTCCCCCCATTCCCGTGTCCGGCACCTAGCTCGTGTACGACAGCTCGCAACAATGATATGAAAGAGGGTACTCTACAACCGTTCTAGGGTCTCGACCAGCCCTTCACGTTTAGCGCCGTTTGGCAATTGGTCGGCGAAAGACTGCACCAAGGATGGGATCTCCTGGTGCATCGCCGGGAGCTGTTCCCAGCTTGCTTCGAGGCTCTCTAGGCCTTTCCATTGGATCAATAATTCCCACTGGTTAGAACCAGGGTTGCGCCTTGCGTGCTCGATTTGGTCAATAACCAGCGTGGTCCCTTGTTCACTGACGTGGTCAATCATTTCTTCAGTTACCTGAAAGTGGCTTTCCGCGTAGAACTTGAGTCGTGAGTGATGTGTTTCGCGCTGCACCCCCGTAATCAAGTATTCTATGACATATGAGTAGTGCAGCCACTCGAGGACACGGAAGGAGCCAATCCACGTGACCAGTAGCTTGGGGTAATGTGTGTTCTCGTCCACGCGTGACCAAAGCAAAAAGTCTCCTTCTGTGACCTTTATTTCGTATTGGTTTGTCTTCTCAAGCATTCGCTTGTTTTCGGCGGCGCGCCGTTTGTCGACGATTGTTGAGTGAACTTCTTGTAGTGATTTTCGTAGTTATTCCACGGTTTGCCGTAGTTTCTTCTGTTTCCAGTCGATCGTGTGGAAACCAGTCTTTGATAGTCGCACGTTGACTTTGCCAACGATGGTGTTGAGCGCTGTGGTTGGCTCCAAGCCTGTGAGCATTCCATAGGACTTGTGTGGTCTAGCGTCGCCACCGGCGTTTGATTGATGTTGGCTTGTACAACCGGTAACAGATAATCCCATTCTGTTTCCTTGAGTTTTGTTTCTCTCAGCATGATTCGCATAAGGCCCAAAATGTCGCGGTTGACTCGTTCGACCGTCCCGTTGCGCCATGGGCAGTATCCAAGCACTATGTTGTGCTGTGCTCGTAGGCGCGTCGCAAGTTCCTTCATGACGGAGTTCTTGAAATGACTTCCGCCGTCTGAGATCCAAACTTCTGGGACTCCAAATAGCGCCGACCATTCCATGATGGCTTCGACGGCAACTTGGCTTGTCGGGCTGTCGCATGCGATGAGGCGGTAGTAGTGGATCAGGTCGTCTTTAACGACCAGGACGTACTTCGGTCCTCGCCACTCTTCGCCCATAAATAGGAAATCGAAGTGTAGGCCTTCGTTTCGGTGCGTCGCGTGCCAAGCATACTGTTGAGGTCGTTGAATGACCCTGCCACCCCTAGTGTGCGGGCACAGCAAGCACGTCTTCATCCATGCCGTGAGCTTTGCATCAAGCTCGCGGATGTAGAATAATTTCCGCATGTGGGCTGCCATGGCTTAGTGTCCTCGATGGCCCATGCTGCCACAATGCGCGACGATGCAGAGCCGCGTAAATAAGTCGTCGGCGTCGTCGGGTATCCAAATTCGGCCGTGGGCTTCAAAGAGCCCGTGGTCGTCGTGGTCGTTGGGCTTGGCAGATGTAGAATGAGCCTGAGCGTGTCGTATAGCGTCGAGGTTCAGCCATACGAAGTCGGCGTCGTCCAGCGGCCGTAACTTCGGTGGCGGCGGCTTGTAGACATGCTTGGGTTGTTTTTT
>NW_009798376.1:97957-106955 GCF_000520075.1 Aphanomyces astaci
TGATGTGTTTCGCGCTGCACCCCCGTAATCAAGTATTCTATGACATATGAGTAGTGCAGCCACTCGAGGACACGGAAGGAGCCAATCCACGTGACCAGTAGCTTGGGGTAATGTGTGTTCTCGTCCACGCGTGACCAAAGCAAAAAGTCTCCTTCTGTGACCTTTATTTCGTATTGGTTTGTCTTCTCAAGCATTCGCTTGTTTTCGGCGGCGCGCCGTTTGTCGACGATTGTTGAGTGAACTTCTTGTAGTGATTTTCGTAGTTATTCCACGGTTTGCCGTAGTTTCTTCTGTTTCCAGTCGATCGTGTGGAAACCAGTCTTTGATAGTCGCACGTTGACTTTGCCAACGATGGTGTTGAGCGCTGTGGTTGGCTCCAAGCCTGTGAGCATTCCATAGGACTTGTGTGGTCTAGCGTCGCCACCGGCGTTTGATTGATGTTGGCTTGTACAACCGGTAACAGATAATCCCATTCTGTTTCCTTGAGTTTTGTTTCTCTCAGCATGATTCGCATAAGGCCCAAAATGTCGCGGTTGACTCGTTCGACCGTCCCGTTGCGCCATGGGCAGTATCCAAGCACTATGTTGTGCTGTGCTCGTAGGCGCGTCGCAAGTTCCTTCATGACGGAGTTCTTGAAATGACTTCCGCCGTCTGAGATCCAAACTTCTGGGACTCCAAATAGCGCCGACCATTCCATGATGGCTTCGACGGCAACTTGGCTTGTCGGGCTGTCGCATGCGATGAGGCGGTAGTAGTGGATCAGGTCGTCTTTAACGACCAGGACGTACTTCGGTCCTCGCCACTCTTCGCCCATAAATAGGAAATCGAAGTGTAGGCCTTCGTTTCGGTGCGTCGCGTGCCAAGCATACTGTTGAGGTCGTTGAATGACCCTGCCACCCCTAGTGTGCGGGCACAGCAAGCACGTCTTCATCCATGCCGTGAGCTTTGCATCAAGCTCGCGGATGTAGAATAATTTCCGCATGTGGGCTGCCATGGCTTGGTGTCCCCGATGGCCCATGCTGCCACAATGCGCGACGATGCAGAGCCGCGTAAATAAGTCGTCGGCGTCGTCGGGTATCCAAATTCGGCCGTGGGCTTCAAAGAGCCCGTGGTCGTCGTGGTCGTTGGGCTTGGCAGATGTAGAATGAGCCTGAGCGTGTCGTATAGCGTCGAGGTTCAGCCATACGAAGTCGGCGTCGTCCAGCGGCCGTAACTTCGGTGGCGGCGGCTTATAGACACGCTTGGGTTGTTTTTTCTTCTTTGTCCATTTGCCCAGCGCGCGCACGTACTTTCGATGTTCCGTTCTTCGGAATGAGTGGTGTCGCCATTTCGGCGGGCTTTCCCACCAAATTCGTCGTACTTTCGCCTCTGTGGGCTGCGGTATGCCCCATCGGCTCATGAGGTCGGCCCATAGGTTGTGCACTCCGTCGATGTGCTGGATGACGTATCGGTACTGGCCGATCATGTCGGCCCAGCGGATCAGCTTCTCGCGCGTGTGTGCCTAGAGCTCGTCGTGGGGCGCGAAGACGCGTATGAGGTTCTTGTGGTCACAGTACAGGAGGAACCCTTTTGGTCGTAGCAGCAGGTACTTGACGGTGTCGCAGGCACGCGCAATAGGGTAACCTTCTTTTTCGATGACTGACCAGTTTACTTGCGTTTTGTCAAACATGCCGCTTTGCTAGACGAGGAGTTGATGTTGCTGGTCGTGGATTGGGATGTCGTCGCCGTAATCGTGGACTTGGGCGACCACGATGGACCAGCCGTAGGCGGAGGCGTCGGTGAATAGGCACATCGCTGCATCTTCATGTGGGTGACACAATTGAGCGGCGTTCCGCATCAGTTCTTTGACTGCGTCGAAACTGTTCCGTTCTTCTTTGGTCAAGTCGATTGTGATTGATGTCGCGATTCTTTTTTTTTCTTTTCTTTCCAACCAACGCTTCTGTGAGTCGTTTTTGGAGTGGGTCGATTCTTTGGGCAAAGCCAATCAGGCTGTGGCGTATCCAGTTCACTGCGCATATGAATTGCTGCAGCTGACCTGCATCGGTCGGGTACGGGATGTCGCATAGATCCTGTCGCACCCCGTCGCCGTCGATGATTCTGCCGCACCATTTGATTTCGCTGCATAGTAGCTTGCTCTTGTGTGGGTTCAGACGCAGTCGAAACTTCGTACATACATCGAACACGGCGCGCAGCACGCTCACATACTCGTCGATGGTGTTTGCCCACACCAGGATGTCGTCGATCCAAATTAGGACGTTTTTGTACAGTAGGTCCTTGAAACATTCCGCCATGGTGTTCTGGAAATATAGCGCCGAGTCGCAATGGCCTTGCATAACCCTCGTTGGGGTCATGATGCGGTAGCCAAGCATAAAGGATAGTAGTTCTTGTGAGTTCTTCTCGAGTGGTAGCTGCCAGAAACCTTTCGTAAGGTCGAACACGCCGAGGTACTTGGCGCCGCGGACGTTTTCTAACACGAGGAACTGGAACGGCATGGCGCCAGCGAGTGGGATCGTTTGGCTATTGATGATTCTGTAGTCGATCGTAAGACGAAAGTACTGCAACAGTTCTTCGATTGTCCACTGATCGCTTGTCTTGACGAGTTTCTTTCCTTCCAGTTTCATAACCGGGTTGACGGGGCTGTAATGGGAGCTTGAATTGTTTGCATAAATAACTTGGTCTTGCTCCAGCTGTTTGCCAAACGCTTCGACGAACATGCCCGTCAAGGGATTCACCTTTCTAGGTTTGCAACGATTGGGGCGTGCATCCGCCTTGAGTCGTATTTCCATCACCTTCACATTCGCCGGGAGGTCTGTGCCTCTGAACTTGGTTCGCCATACTTCTTTGGCGGCGGCGTCGACGACGATTCCTCGTAATTGCTTGAACGCCACAGTGTGTTCTTGGTCGGCGGCGTTCGCAGATATGATCGCCATCTTGTACAGCTGTTCTGCCGCTTGCATGTCTTCCACGTCCAGCTGTTCATCGCTTGCGTGTAGCCCTCGCACACTGACACCGAATGCGATGTCTTCGGCTTCGCCGGGGTCACCAATGTCGTCGCCGTCGTCGTGGGTTTGTCGCACGGCCACTTGCTCGAGTAGTCGATCCATGTCGAGCCCAATCGACATTAGGGCGTACTTGCTAATAATGAGTTCGTCGTTGTCGTCGACCACGTAAAATAGCTGCTTTCGAGGCAGCTTGACTTGGCCGGCGGGTGTGCTCAGAGTGACTCGCAGTTCCACCGTCGTTTTCTCTATTACGGGTAGGTTCCCCACTGTGCTTCCAACCCACGCTTTGGGCAGCTGCTTCGCTTGAACTGTTTCGTCCAGTTTGCTCAGTGTCTTGACCATGGCGGTGGAAATAATTCCCACATCGCTTCCGTTGTCAGGGCAGTAGGGCACGTCCAACACTCCGTTGCTGGTGGCCACGCTTTCGCTGGCAGGGCTTTCCAGCATTCGTCGGAGCTTCTTTTTCTCAGGCTCCGTTGCCTTCGCCTCGCGGCTTCTCTCTTGTTCTTCCCGCCATTTCTTGTTTGCTGTCATGAGACTGTCCCGGAGCTGCTTAGCTTTGGGCTTCAGCGTGTTTCCGTTCTGCATGCACTTTGCAACGAGCGCCCATTCGTACCTGACTTTGGCTCTGTCTTCGGCCGATGCGCCGGGGCATTTCTCGTATAGATGGGCTGCATCGCCGCACTTCAGACACCCCGTCGGCATGATTTCTCTTGGTTCACGTTGTTTGATTTTTGACTCCCAGCCATAGACACGCCGCACCGTTCTGCTAGCCCCAGCTGATTTGGCTTTTAGGATCGTTCGTCCCTTTTGCCGAATCACGCCCGGTTCGTCGACTTCGTCCTCGCTGTCGTTCGTCAGTGGGATGAAGTCCTCGGTCTCCACTAGCTCTTTGGCTTTGCGTTTTTTCGCTTCTCTCTTTTGTTCTTCCAACACCCGGAAATTCTGTGATTCCCATCGGTTTTTGAAAGGGTTCACGTATCCACCATGTGTGGCAGCTGTCACGAGGTTTCCATCCTCATCGTAGTCGTCCATATCAATTTCACCGAACATCAAAGGGTAAGCCTGGTTAGAGCTTTGTTCAACGGCCTTAGGTTTTTCGACGCAGTTCCCGCGGGACCAGTTCGACTTTACACGGTTTTTCTCCTGGCTGTTGCTCTGGGGTGTATGACCCGACCCGGCATCTTGTTTCCCTTCGCGGTCGCGCAAAATTCCTCCATGGGATGGAGCGGGGCTCCGGCCACGTCGCATCGCAAATCCCACTTGTTGCTTGGGTTTGCTGTCGGGCGGTCCATAACGGGAACTGCGGTTTTTATCGCGCCGTTCGTACGGACGACCACCGTCTCGGTCACGCGATTGCGAGCGGTAGCCTGAGTAATGGTTTCGTGGCTCGTGGCGGTCGCTTGATCGATCGCGTCTGTCGCGCCCTTGACTACGGCTTCGTTCGCGGTCGTCACGCTGTGGACGCACTTCGCGTTGTTCTTGTCGACTGTAATCATCCTTTCGGTGTTCATTCTTGTTCTTCGCTTCTTTGGCTTCATAGCCCGGCTTTTTACGTCCCGCGCCATATGTCGAGTAAAAACGCTGCTGCTCCTGCGCATGGTGCATTACCAATTCGCTCATGGATTCCCAAGTGAATTCCACCGGATGTCACGCCTTCTCCATGTCGAGGACGCATGCATCTCGGACAGGCTCTGGGTCCACCATTTCTAGCAGCCGTTTGAAGATCTTCTTCCGCATCTCGGGCTTCTTCAGATGTCCTTTCATCACGCGTGCTTCGATTCGTTCGTCGCAGTCCGCCAAGAATTTACACACGCGGCTGAGAACGTCGTCGTCCTTCATGTCCATGTGGATCCCGTGGAACAGCAGCGGGATGTCCGCTTCAACGCCGTTCTTGGGTTCGTCGACGATTATTCGTAGCTCTGTTTCGAGCACGGTTTCATCGAGTTCCTTGGGATCGCCTCGTAGCTTGCGCATGATCATGAACTGCTTCAACAATCTCTTGTCATCGAAACACTCCTTCCATCCTTCGCGGTACTTCCGCACTTCGAGGTTTCGACGCATGCATACGACCCGCAGGTCTTCTTCGTATGTCTCTCGGTCGAGCAGCCACTGACGTACTTGTTCCTGGCGGATGTCCTTCAACTTAGGAAAGCTGAGGACTGGGTCTGCACCCCCGTCGATTCGCTCCAGCGGTCGTTCGCGCGGTCCGTTGCTCATGCCTCTATGGGCGTCGTCGCTGCGGCCAAGACGCGGTCGGTCCTGCACTCTCTGGGACATCCTTGATGAGTGCTAGTCTAGATGCACTAAAGCATTCTTTGTCGCAACTGCGCCTCCGTGCAACTTCTCAACACAAACACAATGTTGGGGGAGCAGTGGACTCCCGGGCAAAGTTTGGTGGTGTATTGAGCAGTAGACTACGGGTATGTCCATCTTGGGAACGCAACAGGATGGACTACATAGTATCGATGCAGTAAAGTACAGAGACCACCGCCTAATTATCCGTGAAATGGGCGACCGTCAAGGCTTTGAACTACAAACGCTTTACTGTTACCTATCGAACTTCTTCAACTCATGCGAGCTGAGAACCATGCATAATCTCGTTCAGTGTTTGATACAAACCTTAAACTCTGTTAATGAAACATGTTGGTCACCTAATACATACATTAGGCCATTAAGTGCCCGCTGAGCGATATTAACTTTACAGCGTAATACTTCCAAGTATCAATGTCAATATCGCCTACTAGTGCGTAGTACAGTACTCGACGAACTCAGTGTCGATTCATTTGCGTTGTACTGGAACAGTACTATTAATAGTATTGCGTATTACTGGTACATCGTTGTTGTTCGAGGGGCACATTGGAAATGAAGAAAGAAGCGACGTCGTGCATGGGAATTGAACCCGAAACCTCCACGTTCAAAGTGAGGTATCTAAACCACTGCGCCAGTGGACTCATACTTTTATTAGCAACGTTACATATATTAATAACACAACACATCATATTCAGTACCGGCCTCTCCGCATCTATTTACATGTCCCACTTACTAGATACTCGTACTATTAATAGACTTTAGAGAAACTTGAACGTCGCCTTAACTGTAAACAATACCCATATGATTTGAAGTCGAATAGGCTTCCTCCTCATTGGCCATAATTCCCTCAGAAGGCACCGTGTCATAAACACATGATTGGAAAGCACATGCCACATGTCATTACACCACATTTTTAGTCGGCTACAAGTGAAAAATCCCAATAAGAGCAGGCAACACTGGTCCGAACGAAAAAAGTAATACTACTGTATATTCATGCGACAACTTGTATGTCACGATATGCGCAAGATGTATACATGCGACACTGGACATGTGGTACACCGGTACTATATAACAGTTGGTGTGCAGCAGTGCTCGTGCAGGTCGTACGTACCCTTAAATGCAAAAGCTATGGGTTCTACAACACTAAGTGTGAATGAAAATGTGCCGAATTTGAAGTCCCCTAGCCCACAAGTCCCACAAGTTTCATTTAATCATTCAGTACAGCTTGGTCATATCACAGTACGTCTTTCTGATAAAGGATAAAGAGTAGCTACTGTACCAGAACAACTGCCATTTTACAAAAAACTACATTCACTTGTCCGCATCAAGATCTCGGTGTCGTCGATGCCACCCAGTGCCGTACATTTTCTCAAGCGACAATTGGCAGAGTTTGAGGAGGTCATTTCGAGGTAGGGTATTCGGAGGTGCCCATATTGAATGAGGCAGCCAAGACGGCTTGAGTGACAGCTTGGTCCATTGCGGCGGCATGCCATTGAGAGATTCAGACACCAACTCACGTGCCCTCTATGTACAATTTCTATTTAATATAAACCACCATTCAAAGTGTTACCTTTACAAGGCTATCATGATCAAAAGACTCGCATGCGTTGTATGTACTACGAGCGCATCTCGGGTTCTTGTACGACGATGCAGCGGCATGCATGATCGTGCGTCCAGCTGCAGTGTGATCGACGTAGTTTTCGAACGACTTTGAAACATGGACACATGAATCTATCGGCTCTCTTGTATCCAAAATTGCAAGCTATAATTTGCTTTACTCGTTAAAAGTAGTATATAGTTATGTATGGATATGTGGTTATATTTTACCGCTGCAGTGTGACCACTTCTACTCGTGTACGTTCGTAGTGCCTGAAGCAATGCTCGACGGGCTCTCCCAATACATTGCGCATCCGCTACTGGTTTGCGCATGGGCATGGCGTGGACATTCCGTACTTGTTTTTGCAGTCGTCTAATCGACACGAGGATTGGGAGTCCGACTACCACGTGACGTGAGTGAACGTATAACCAGTTCAACGTACGCATATTCAAACTTCCTAAAGTTGTGGGTATACGCATGGCCTCCCACTCCTGAAACAATGCAGCGTACATGGCAGCAGCCTCTCCACGTTGGTTGAGCAGCCCCGTGGAAAATGCCAACTCTACGGGGAAAAATGCGTATAGTTCAGGCGTCAAGTGAACACTACGCACAATACCTTCCATCCCCTTAACGACCCCTGTGATATACACCCATCGGTATGTACACGGAGTATTTGCCGTGGCGTACTTAACTGCGGCGTCTTGGAAGCTCTTCGAATATCCAGCTTTTGCCATCCTACAGCAGTAGTTAGACTTGAATTTTGTTGAAGTTCCAACCTGGCTATAATGCATTGCTCAAGGTAATGACTTCTTGAATGCCTGCCGTCGCCGGGTAAGTCAACACCGGCCACCTTGGCCAAGTAACGACTGTCGTGTGAGCCGTCTGCACTCGCTCCCAAAAGGATGTACTCATGGGGATGACTGCACTCGAGTACAGCACTGCTCACACAAAATCTCACGGATGAATGTGGGCTAGCACTGTTGCCTGTAGCGTTTGCATCATCTCCGTCCACGGTTTCGCCGTTGAGGAGGCGGCTGATGTTCATGAGTACAATGGAAAATGACCTTCTTACTTTAGCAGCACCAATCAATATTGCGGCGATTGATTGGACAAAATGTATGCATTTATCGGATTCCTTGCAGTGACCTTTGGCGACAAAACGAATTCGATGCAGCGCTGTATAAGGTGCTGTGTACGTCATAACGGGGACACTCCTTGTGTAGTTCGAGATCGCACTGGCGGTAACAATCTCATGAACTCTACGGATGATCTAAAGCGAGATGTAAGGTGACGAACTGCAATCAAAACGCGCTCGACTGCGGTGTTTGGACGAGGGGGTGCGTTTCGATGTCGAGGCAATGGCAGCAACCCAACGACACCATGACGAATGGTTTGATGCGAACTTTATCGACCATAGACGTCGTGGTTCCTTCGGCCATTCCACTTCAGTCGCGGACACTTTTCGTGCCGTCCACGACACGTTTGAGCATGAGAATAAAGTCGCCCGCGAAGAACGCGACCCTAACTTCAACGACAACGTGGCAAGTAACGCCGACAACGTGGCAAGTAACGCCGACAACTTTGACGGAATGGATTACCAGACAGCCGACGACGACGGATTGAGCTCCGATAACATAACAGCGTACATCAGTGTGTTAACCAATTCGAGAAATTACTT
Source organism: Aphanomyces astaci (assembly GCF_000520075.1). Taxonomy (NCBI): domain Eukaryota; phylum Oomycota; class Saprolegniomycetes; order Saprolegniales; family Verrucalvaceae; genus Aphanomyces; species Aphanomyces astaci. The sequence goes on from NW_009798376.1 coordinate 106,548, forward strand.
CTCGCTTGTCCCCGGTAAGTGCACTCTAATTGAGATCCCCTTACGTAGCAAATAGGATACCTGTACCTACTCCCGTCGGCCAGTAACAACTTCAAGCAGTTGAAGTTTGGGGGGAAGGCTGTTCATGTGTTCTGGATCCTGCACACTTTTGCCGACATGACAACGTGCGAACTCTACTACTGCACGACATGCCGCGCCACGCGACGCTACATGTCGACACGAATGGTGTTTGCACAGGCTGCAACTTTCGAAAGCCGCAATGATTTCGAGCTACAATGTGGGGATTCGACCGAATGTATTCACGTTCGGTGAGTTTGTTATTACTACTGTATCGCATGTGAAGTTGTAATAGGTCAGTTCAGAGCCTTGTCGTCAACGAGCCAACGCCCGACGATGCTGACTTGGCAG
>NW_009798376.1:107055-131325 GCF_000520075.1 Aphanomyces astaci
CTTCTACTCGTGTACGTTCGTAGTGCCTGAAGCAATGCTCGACGGGCTCTCCCAATACATTGCGCATCCGCTACTGGTTTGCGCATGGGCATGGCGTGGACATTCCGTACTTGTTTTTGCAGTCGTCTAATCGACACGAGGATTGGGAGTCCGACTACCACGTGACGTGAGTGAACGTATAACCAGTTCAACGTACGCATATTCAAACTTCCTAAAGTTGTGGGTATACGCATGGCCTCCCACTCCTGAAACAATGCAGCGTACATGGCAGCAGCCTCTCCACGTTGGTTGAGCAGCCCCGTGGAAAATGCCAACTCTACGGGGAAAAATGCGTATAGTTCAGGCGTCAAGTGAACACTACGCACAATACCTTCCATCCCCTTAACGACCCCTGTGATATACACCCATCGGTATGTACACGGAGTATTTGCCGTGGCGTACTTAACTGCGGCGTCTTGGAAGCTCTTCGAATATCCAGCTTTTGCCATCCTACAGCAGTAGTTAGACTTGAATTTTGTTGAAGTTCCAACCTGGCTATAATGCATTGCTCAAGGTAATGACTTCTTGAATGCCTGCCGTCGCCGGGTAAGTCAACACCGGCCACCTTGGCCAAGTAACGACTGTCGTGTGAGCCGTCTGCACTCGCTCCCAAAAGGATGTACTCATGGGGATGACTGCACTCGAGTACAGCACTGCTCACACAAAATCTCACGGATGAATGTGGGCTAGCACTGTTGCCTGTAGCGTTTGCATCATCTCCGTCCACGGTTTCGCCGTTGAGGAGGCGGCTGATGTTCATGAGTACAATGGAAAATGACCTTCTTACTTTAGCAGCACCAATCAATATTGCGGCGATTGATTGGACAAAATGTATGCATTTATCGGATTCCTTGCAGTGACCTTTGGCGACAAAACGAATTCGATGCAGCGCTGTATAAGGTGCTGTGTACGTCATAACGGGGACACTCCTTGTGTAGTTCGAGATCGCACTGGCGGTAACAATCTCATGAACTCTACGGATGATCTAAAGCGAGATGTAAGGTGACGAACTGCAATCAAAACGCGCTCGACTGCGGTGTTTGGACGAGGGGGTGCGTTTCGATGTCGAGGCAATGGCAGCAACCCAACGACACCATGACGAATGGTTTGATGCGAACTTTATCGACCATAGACGTAGTGGTTCCTTCGGCCATTCCACTTCAGTCGCGGACACTTTTCGTGCCGTCCACGACACGTTTGAGCATGAGAATAAAGTCGCCCGCGAAGAACGCGACCCTAACTTCAACGACAACGTGGCAAGTAACGCCGACAACGTGGCAAGTAACGCCGACAACTTTGACGGAATGGATTACCAGACAGCCGACGACGACGGATTGAGCTCCGATAACATAACAGCGTACATCAGTGTGTTAACCAATTCGAGAAATTACTTCTCGCTTGTCCCCGGTAAGTGCACTCTAATTGAGATCCCCTTACGTAGCAAATAGGATACCTGTACCTACTCCCGTCGGCCAGTAACAACTTCAAGCAGTTGAAGTTTGGGGGGAAGGCTGTTCATGTGTTCTGGATCCTGCACACTTTTGCCGACATGACAACGTGCGAACTCTACTACTGCACGACATGCCGCGCCACGCGACGCTACATGTCGACACGAATGGTGTTTGCACAGGCTGCAACTTTCGAAAGCCGCAATGATTTCGAGCTACAATGTGGGGATTCGACCGAATGTATTCACGTTCGGTGAGTTTGTTATTACTACTGTATCGCATGTGAAGTTGTAATAGGTCAGTTCAGAGCCTTGTCGTCAACGAGCCAACGCCCGACGATGCTGACTTGGCAGTTATATCGCCAGGAATTCAATTCGTCCTGGATTATCACACTCATGGCGATGTGTGTGTGAGTGTGTGCTCCAAAACAGACCCGCTGGACAGAGTTGTTCTGAAGGCTGTTGGCCATGAAGTGTGGGAGTGTCAGTTGTGTGTGGTGTCCCTCAAGTGCAGACATGTAGCTGCATGGACCGAGGCGTGTGGGTCACTGGATGCAGACGATGTCGTACAATACGAACACGATTGGTGTGCACCAAATGCATTGGTGCAAAGTGAGGAGCTCGTGGTGGAAGACATCGTTCCACTTGCTACGTCCAAGATCAGCATTGACCAGGTCAAAACCAGTAGAGGTTTTCAATGCCTCGACCAGTCCGGCCATGCAATTGTGTTGCCCATCACCCCAACGTTGCCCTGAACGTGTGGTGCATCTTTCGAGGCGCCATCGAGTGTACTGTTCAAGCAAGCCACAGTGTATGGATTAACTTGCCATCGGCGCATAACAGTAATGAACTACGGTAGATCAATCTAACAATTTGATGTAGACCCAAACGCATGCGTGCAGCAACTCATCCTGCCACAAGGTATTCACCTGCAATGGATCGACTCATGGATTTCTCCGCGTGACGCATACGACCTACTTCGATGTGGATTTGTACAACTACATTCGTGTCGCGCTGCTGGAAGGGCCAACCTCCCTTCGGGGGGTGTTCAGGACCTTACAAGCAATGCGTGGCATGTCAGGAAGTGAATTTTGTAGTTGGACTGTGTTCCGACTTGGTGTCTGGAGTATATTCACCAGGTAGTGCTAACGGAATAAAATGCATGCAAGATCACATTGTACTTGTAGAACTACCTTGGACCTGCACGATGGTTTCAACTGCCCGCACTGTGGATCCATTGACACAGCTCCTGTACTGATTGGCGATGGAACGAAACTGGCCTGTCGAGCTGAATTGGCTGGGGCCCAACCAGATGAAATCAGAGTAGACCAGCACTACCAGGGCGTGGATATCTCCGATCGAGTACTCGTCCGAAGCAAAGCCATCAGGCGTCTACTGAGGACGTTTTCGGGGCGAAACGTGTCAAAGCACGACAAAAGCCCCATAAAAACCATGTCATTGGTGGAGCACACCAATTTGAAGGAGTTGCTAGTGGGCACCCTGACGGTTGCCTATTTGAGCGACTTTGTGGAGTATTTGCTTGGTACTGCTGGTGTAAGTGGGCTGTGTGATCCATTGTGGGCCGACTTTGTGTACGATTTGTCCTGCACCTCTGTGGTCCCTGGAGGACTTATACACGATCCAACAGTTCTGCGCGATGTTCTTCAAACCATGGCGGTCACCCATACTATCGGCATCGCAAATGGCGAATTCCTGAAGCTGCAGGGTCGAATGCCAGTATTATCCCAAGCCCTTCAGAAATCTCAAATGCTCGGCAACCCAAAGCACCCGTTGTGGAGGGGGCTGTCCAAACTGCTACTCCAACTGTCAGTCATGTGCGACTACATGTCACGGTTGCAGCCCCATGAAACGACCGACAGTTTAGCATCCCGTGACGCTCGAGCCTGCAATTACGACGACAAAGCTGCTTGCTTCCCTGGTGCGCCCTGCATACGTTTGCTCGGCCACTACCGAAGCGACGTATCCCGTGATAAAATATGCACGAAGAAAGCTCCTGCATCAAAGTACAAATTGCCGAGTAAAATATACTACAACAGTTCAGGACGTTTATTTACATGCTTATACTCTTATTCGTAGGAATATTTCACTTCGTCTGCCCACATTCCATTTGCCTTGGATTTGTCTTGATGTTCGACTACGAGAGTCCGTCCCACCCATTTTCGATCCTCGCTCAGCGATTAAGCCGGACCGATGGGAAGCGTGTCGTCATAATCGACAACGCCGGCAACATCCAAAACTACTGCATGCAACGAGAGCCCTGGATCTTTCGAAACATTTGGTTCCTCGTGGATCGACTGCACTATGCAAACCACATCAACTGCTCCAGGTATTGATCACATCCCTCACAGACTATTCTAAACCTAGTGAAGCGGGTACTGCATAGACAATTTCCCTTCCTACGCTAAAATATCTACCGTCTTGGCTGAAGTGTACAATTCACAACTCGCGTCAGTTGTCGTAAGCTGCGGGTACATGAGGAGAGACAACTTCATGCTGTTCATTCAACACTACTTGGCAACGTTAAATCACCGTCGAGTCAAAACGATTCAAGTGGAATGTCAAGTTCGAAGCAGCTTTAAGTCAGCCCAATGGCAAGAACTCAACGCGATGCTGTCGGAGATGCAAGGCGCCATTCAACCACCCGCGACACAGCGACCGTGCCAGCCACAACACCGTTGCAAGTTGTGTAGACTCTTCAATTAATACGCATTGCAGACCAAATTCAATGCACACCATCCGATGTCATACGCATATGTAGCCCAGATGACGTGGCACTACCTGGGGCGAGCATTCGCTTACTACACTACTACACGTCTCAACTACGTAAACGGACACCTACCATGCTATTCTCGCTCTATTCACACCAATCTTCGACCGTGGCCTAGCCAAGGTCGTGTCCAAGCGTTGTCATATGCATATATAGCCTAGATGACGTGGCACTATCTGGGGCGAGCATTCTCTCACTACACTACTACTGGAACTGTACTAACGTTAGTATTGAGTAGTACTGGTACATCGTTGTTGTTCGAGGGGCACATTGGAAATGAAGAAAAAAGCGAAGTGGTGCATGGGAATTGAACCCAAAACCTCCACGTTCAAAGTGAAGTATCTAAACCACTGCGCCAGTGGACTTATACTTACGTAAGCAACGTTACATGTACCACAACACATCATATTCAGTACCGGCCTCTTCACATCTATTTACATGTCCCACTTACTAGATAACGTTACTCGTACTATTAATACTACTAGATACTCGTACTATTAATAGAAATTAGAGAAACTTGACAGTCGCCGTAACTGTACTGTAAACAATAATACCAATATATACATATGATTTGAAGTCGAATAGGCTTCCTCCTCATTGGCCATAATTCTCTCAGGAGGCACCGTTTCATAAACACATGATTGGAAAGACACATGCCACATGTCATTACACCACTTTTTTTGGTCGGATACAAGTGAAAAATCCAGACTCAAAAATCCAGACTCATAAATTGGTTATTAGTAAAACATTATGATCTCCATCACATATGCTACGTTTCAAATGATTAGCTATCTATGGGTAACGTGAACTCTCGATGTTGGTTAATTGAGTTTGGATTATCATTTTTAAGACATTCCTCCGCGAGGGCCGACACTAGAACCACATGTTATGGAACCGCTTCGCCAATTGTAACGCGCCTGCTCGACCAGGGGCGGTGTGTAATCTTCGGTTTTTACTTCGCTCAACGCTTCATACCTCGTGCTTCGACCGATCTTCTTCGAAGTTCGGTCCTCGTCTTCGTACGCAGCCCTTGTTATCCGGATTCCCCAGGGGAGGGACGGATAAGAACTCTCGATGTTGGGTTTTCGTCTCGGTTTTTCCTCGAATTGGCCCTAATTCCCGTATAAATATGAGCTTTCTGGCAAAAGAAACTGTGGTAGTGTATAGTAATGAGGGAATTATACTCTGACTCAACTGACAGTGAAAGAGCTTTTGACTGTCGTCACGTCGTGACAAACTGACCACACTGTACAGTAGCAAGATAAAACCATCACTCCTGGTTTCGACAGCTTTCACAGACCGGCGCAGAATTGACAAATACTAGTACCATTAGTACAGTATTCATTCAGGCATATTGTGAAATTGGACACGACCATGGCGGCCACATCGTTTTGGCGGCCGAGAGCGCACACAGACAACAAGTTTGCGTACGTGACGTTCGATGAGCCGTACACTTTGGTGGAGCTCAAGTACATGGACATCCTGTGTCAGATCCTGATGAAGCCTCAGTGGTGGGTCAAGATGCAAGACGTGACCATCTTGGCCAAGTGGAAGGCCGAGTCGGCGCTGTCGGACAACGACTTTGGCTTTCTCGTGCGGGAACTCGAGTTCTACGTCAACCAGTACATGCTGACTACGAACGAACAACCGTTGCCTTCAACCGATCCCCACCCTCTTGGGATCGTGCCACTGCCAGCACACGGCGTCTTCATGACCGACCACCTCGTGGACTCGGACCTGCTTCGATCGATTCAAGCCCTGACGGCGCCGCTCGAAGCCGAAGCCCGCGCCCGCGGCGACTTCCACCCTAACTCAGACGACCAGGTGCTGGACATCGTCCATCCGTCGCTGTACTGCGCCGTGAATGGCCGCACCCGCATCACATCTTCTTCTTCTTCGCTCTCTTCAGCACCTTTGACAGGCGAGAGTGTGCTGCAGTGGCCTCTGTCCAGTGTATTTGACGTATCCAATCGATTCCAGTGGCTGCCCACGCCAGTACATGTCGACAGTTGTGGCCATGCCTCATTCCAGTCGTACATCAACAATATCCACCCAAGTGACCACTCTGACTTGTACCCTCAGCTGGCATCTCTCTTTGAGCTCATGCTGCCCATGTTTGAGACATGCTTGGGATCGGCGGACGTGCAGCCGCGGCATCGCATTGCCCATATCAACATGGATCAAGTCATGCCCACCAACAAGTCCGAGTGTGCCCGCCAAGCATTTTTTGCCCAGCGGCGTCTAGACAACCCAAACAGTGTCACAGACGGTGATGAATTCGAAGACGACGTGTGGGAGTTTGCCGAATCGTTCGACGAGGCCAACGTCCCACTGTTCCTACCGGCGTTGCCTACGGATGAGTTTGAGTTTGAGGCTCAATTTCCATCGGTGAAACTCAACAACAACACCCTGCAGGTGATTGTCAAGATTGCCTCCATCGAGTTGACTCCACACAAGTCGACGTACCCTGGCGGAAGCTGGCACGTTGAAGGCATGATCCACGAAAGCATCGCGGCGTCTGGGATACTGTACTACGACTGCGACAACGTTACGCCGTCGAAGCTGTGGTTTCGCCATGCTTTTGAACCAGACTACGAATTCGAATACGAGCAAGATGAACACACTGCCATCACTGCGGTAAACTCACCCTATATATATATATCGTTCTCTTGTCTTTTACGATGTAGATTTGTATTTTTGATACTATACGTATATGCAATGAAGATATTCTATTATATACTACGACCAGTATCTTTGACCCGATTGGTCGAAATTTTGACAAGTTTTTGGCCGATTATTTGACTATATTTGCCGACCTTTTGAAATATGCGAAAACTCGACGCATTCGAATTCACGAGTGTAATATGGATGGGTAAGTAGGTGTATGGTGTGTCCCGTGAAGGCACTGACAACACCCAAGTCGTGGGGCATATTGAAGCGTGTACGGGGCGTTGTGTGGTATTTCCCAACTATATGCAGCACCGCGTGGCGCCGTTCCAACTGGCCGACCCGACCAGACCAGGCCACCGCAAGATCATATGTTTCTTCTTAATTAACCCCCAGCACTCGATCTTATCCACGGCGAACGTGCCACCGCAGCAGGAAACCTGGATCCAGAGATCATTGGACTCGACTTTTGCAGGTACTTTGCCAGAAGAAGCTTTGGATTTGATTCGAGCGATGGTGGGAGCCACGACCCACGACCAAGCCAAGGACGTGATGACGCAACTCATGCAAGAGCGCAAAGGCAGCGACGTATTTGCCAAGTTTTTGACAGAAGAAGTGTCGCTGTGGTACGTCGTAGGTCCTCGTCGTTCGCGGTTGTACTTCGAAGTATACTGTATTGTAATGATTTCAATGGTGTATATAATGTATGGTATGTAATTGTAGTGAGCACTAACGAGACAAGGAAGAACGAAATGGTACAAGCAAGCTTGGGTTAATTGTAAACATAACGTGAAGAAATACTTCGATGCAATATATGAGTTCACTTGTTGGTGTAATTTCGACGACCAATCAAAAACAATCCATTGATCAAGTGGCCAATCATGATCTACAACATGGATTTCTCAGCGTTAGTATTAATACTAGTACAAATTAGGATCAGTCTTGATGTCAATACAAATATTATAGGTGGTTGAAATGCATGGCGAAACGTTGTCGCAGTCGTAGTACAGTATCCCAGTTGTAGAGATGCTTTCATTGGTCATGCCTTCGACATGCCAGCTCCCGCCATGTTGTTTTAGCGACCAGCAAAAGATAACAGTGGCTAGCTGCAACAAAAAATGTCAGAAAAGTCGTCTTTTTGCAACTTTTCAGAGATATTATGACAATTTTTCAAACGGCAGTTTTTTGTGTGTTTGTTTGGCTACAAAATCTGACATAATTATATAATGTGGCCACCACATCAAAATATTTTACTAATCTTTTCTCACCTCGCATGTGAAAAGGGAATTCTCTGTCAGAGTGTTATTTGACATCAAATTTTCTGTGGCCTCCAGACTCGGCCTACGACTGTTGTTTTCCAACGTATACTAGTGTCCAAGTACTACTAATACGTAGTAGTAGTATACTAGAGACAGCAGTTGTATCCAACTGTCGCATTCAATCAAACGCCCCAAACCGCCACCGTTGATGTCTGCTTTTCAGCGCATCTTCCGATGCCACGAATTACTGGACGTTATCACATCGTTCCAGCCTGGCTCGCCCCAGGACCTCCACGTTTTTCTCCCCCTTAGCTACCCCAAGATCAACTTTGGTACACCCGTTTCCCAACACGACATGTTTCTCGTCAAGCTTTCGTTTGCGTCCGTGCATGCTGCCATTAAACCATGGTATCTCATATATGGCGTGACGCGGCTCTCAAAACTCGTGACGTGTGTCCCTCAATTGATCGACCTTTTCTTCGCCGACGCAGTGTTCTTTGGTGAAGTGGCCATCGTGACGCTACTGTTACGACTCGTACAGTCGACTCCCACACCGCTACCATTGAAACGCGATGCGCTTACAGTCGCCGCCATGAACGGCCAAGTGGACATGTTTCAGCATCTGCAACAGTGGCAATACCGAAACGTTTCGACGAACGTGATGACGTGGGCTACGCACGGAGGCCACTTAGCCATGTTGCAGTACCTCCACGAACAACACGCCACTGGCGCGTCTGCACAGACTATGGATATGGCGGCGCGCAATGGACATTTGCATGTGGTGCAGTGATTAGGCGCGTTTCGCAGCGAAGGAGCGAGTGTCCGCGCCATGGACCTGGCAGCATCGCAAGGCCAGCTACGGGTGCTGGAGTGGTTGCACGCCCATCGCCGCGAAGGGTGCACGACGCTGGCCATGGATTTAGCTGCCAGGAACGGGCACCTAAACGTTTTGATCTGGCTGCACGAACATACCCAAGAAGGGTGTTCGACGGGTGCAATGAACTTGGCCGCGGGGTTTGGTCACGTGAAAGTCCTCAAGTGGCTCCACACCAATCGAAGCGAAGGGTGCACCAAGAAAGCCATACGAGCTGTCGCCAAGCACGGACATTTGAAAGTCGTGAGGTGGCTCCACCATGTTATGCACCTCAAGTGCACGTCGAAAGTGCTGGCCTTGGCGACCAGTGGCGAACACTGGGATGTGGTCGCGTTTGTGACAAGCAATCTATGGGAAAACTGCCACTATTAGGCCAGTGACACCAGAGTTACTGTAGTGTACTAAGAGTATCTACTACGTAGTACAATATATATAATGGGATGTTCTCAAACTGTACTTAGGAGGCTAGTTACATACAGTAGTATTGGTTCTCATGCATTCGTTGACAGTGAACTAATATTACATTTACATGTCATACAGTAGTCTTAACGTCCGTAACACTGCCGTATATTTGCAACCCCCAAACACCACGGATGAAAACACTGGTTTTGTGATCAACGTTGGAATCTGCTTCCGCGAGCTCCGTATACTGTACGTGTGGCGTGTTGTTCGTGGAGGTACTGCAACATGGCTAAGCGGCCTCCGTGCGTAGCCCACGTCATCACGTTTCGGTATTGCCACTGTTGCAGATGCTGAAACATGTCCACTTGGCCGTTCATGGCGGCGACTGTAAGCGCATCGCGTTTCAATGGTAGCGGTGTGGGAGTCGACTGTACGAGTCGTAACAGTAGCGTCACGATGGCCACTTCACCAAAGAACACTGCGTCGGCGAAGAAAAGGTCGATCAATTGAGGGACACACGCCACGAGTTTTGAGAGCCGCGTCACGCCATATATGAGATACCATGGTTTAATGGCAGCATGCACGGACGCAAACGAAAGCTTGACGAGAAACATGTCGTGTTGGGAAACGGGTGTGTCGAAGTAGACCGGGGAGAGGCGAACGGCGAGAAACGCGTGAAGGTCCTGGGGCAAGCCAGGCTGGAAAGACGTGATAACGTCGAGTAATTCATGGCATCGGAAAACTGACACCGACGGCGGAGGGGTCGACAGACTGGACATCGGTCGGGTGGTGTTTGACTTATGGGGGGCTGACCTTGATGGAGTTTGACAGTTGTATGAACATTCCATTCAACAGTCATATATATACAATAGCCCGGTCGCGAGTTTTGTCGTGCTGTCCACTACAAGTAGTAACATGATGTTGCGAGTTGGTGGTGACTGTTCCGTGAGTTGTAAGCGTTCCAGGAGATTTCTTTCGTGCTCGACATTATTGCACAAATCTATATAACGTTATCAACGGTGGTGCAAATTCTAGAACCCTCCCCCAATGTGCTTGCTCGCCAATGTACTAACTTAAAGTATAATTTCCTTCAATAAAAGCGCGCGTGAATACCCCAGAAGTGACGCTACCAGCCCAAGTATATCCCCCAAAGCACGATTTCCCCCCGACAAGCCCACAAATCTGCATCGTATCAAACAGTACGATCTTGCAGCCACCCCCCCGACCGCCCGCAAGAATTGGATCCAATTGGTTGCGTCAAACGCGACTGTCGGTTTTACCTCTTGAATTATCCCCCAGCGTGGAGCGCACTGCACGACAGGGGCGGGTCGCCGTCGTTTCGAGGGCTGTAGAACACAGTGGGAAACCTGGCGTAGGCTTCTTTGGCAGGTTCTTACAACCAATTGAAGCGAGGCACCGCCACATTCGCGTTCGAATCCCCTAGCACCAGAACCGACGGAATGGATTGGAGTGTTTGCATTGAGCGTTTATAGCTGGCGTCGCTTAGTTCTTCCTCGTAGCCTTCAAATCACACCAGGGGGTGCCTGTTGTTCATGGCTGCGTTTACGGTTGCCCCTGGCAAGGGGAGTTGCTCCAGTTGGGTATGTCATCATTAGCATTTCCCAACCGTAACAGTGTGCAGTAGTGGGGTATACTACTATCTTAGGTATGTTAAAACGTAGCTGAAACGTTATACACGATCAAAGGACCCTGCTGCAGTGATCCGAGAGAGGAGACCAACGACTTGCTTGACCTTGGGACGCCGAAGCTTATTTTTCCACGAGGTAGAACGTGGCGAAGCTGAACCGAAAGGATGACAGCACCATCGAATACGCTGCATGTACGCCCGTCGAAGGTCTGGACTTGGGGGATAATGCAGTTTAGCAACACAACCAACCAATATGAGGGACCAAGGCCACACGATCAGAGCACTACAGATTCGACCAACCAAGACCAGCAGCCAAGCATAACAGTTGAAGACAACTGATTTTGGTCCAGCAAGAATCAACGTTAGGGATTCCACGCGTGCTTTTTGGGGTATTTACTCGTGTCGCGTATTTTGAACAATTTTTGGGGGGTTAACGCGTGCTTGGGGTTTTCACGCTTGCTGGAGTATTTGTGCGTGCTTTTATCAACCGACTAACATGAAAGTCGTGTTGCTGATCCGGAGCATGATTATTATGACAATGCATGTATCATGCGTAATACTGCAGCACTAGCTAGTATCACAGGCATGACATACTCTATCAAGATCAATACAGGACTAATTCCAGTCATTCTTCGACTGGTACCTCCACCGAGAGATGTACTCAGAGGTGGAACCAGCCTCGTTCACGCAGACATGGACTCGCCTCCCCACTGGCGTGCTACACGACATACAGCGCAAGAACGTAGCTGAGGTAGTTGCAGATCTGCTTCCAACTGCCCTAGAACAATACCCGCTGCCGACCCGACACTCCGGCCACCGCGACTTCCCCCGGACCCCAGGATACCACCTCCAGCGGTTTAAGCAACTACTACTAGTAGTTGCTTACTAGTACTCTAATAGTAGGAGAATTTACAGTTAGTGCCATCATCCGGATGATGCGTGTCAATACTAAAACGCACCTATTGTTGGTACGTTTTATTATTCCTTGTCGGCACGTTTTATTAAAACTACAAATATAAACCAATTTTTATCCGGATCTCTGTTGTGGCGAAGGAGTTTCAAGCAGACGACAGCAGCGGCGATTGTCGTGATGTTTGCGCTCTCATCTCGAAGCAAGGGTACGTCCATCAATCTCCACCTCCCTCTCATGTACATGTGTAGCTCTCCAGCGAGAAACCCCCATCAAAGATATAGGTACGCCCGTGCTCATGCATGGTTGTTGCGACCGCCGCCCATCGTAGACGAGCGCACGTTCGTGCAAGTGGACGTGTACTTCCAGGAGCGTTCCCTTGGTGTGCAGTTCACACCCGTTCCTAGCGACGTCGTGGCGCCGTTCCATCTGCATGCTCAAGTCGCCGACGTTCACCGAGTAAGGCATATCCAACACTCAACACACACGAGATCCCTTCCCATGTTTATCGGTACATATGTAGCTTCCAAATGGAGAGCGCAGTCCCATCGACATGGCCAACCTGCGAGCGCCAACTCCATCTCGGTATATCATGCAATATGTCCATGCCTTCTTAGGTGTGTATTAGGCGCGTGAGTCGTGGCATGCGTCTGAGTTGGATAAACTCGACTCCTCTGACCCACGTCGCTTTCTCCAGCGTCATCTCCATGCTCTCGTCAGCGCGTCGGCCTCTTGTCTTGCGCTTTGAAGACTGTCATCAACCAAGAGGGTTGTCGGCATCGCCGCCACCACCACCACCACCACTTGCCCTACCGGTACAAAGAACTATATATATATACTCTCCATCCAACCAGTATCACATGTGACACTGTCACCTCTCTTTATCCCATTATATGTGACACTGTTATCACGTAGATCATGCCCAGCCTTCCACCACCCACGACGCCTCTTCCACCTCACTCCCTTTCTTGGATTACTCCATATATTGCAATGGTTGGCGTCATCTTTCCCCCAGGACGTCTGGGTCTGCACCTGGCGCCAATATGTGACGACGTTATATCACGTTGTCACAGCCTATCGACTCGAATTGCGGCGCTCGTTCCCGTACGTGTGTCCTTTTGTACTGACTTTTGTATGTCCAATCATCGTGTCACACTAATTTCAGTCACACACGAATAATGCGGTGATTGGTCCAAGTGTGGATGATGTGATTTGATGATTGGCTACTTGATTATTCGTGTTGTGGGTTTGATTGGTCGATATGTTGATGGAGATCGTCGAATTTCGAATCCTAGAGTAATAATATATCGAATAATATCGTAATATATTCTTAGATGTTAATATTACTATCAATAGCATCCCCTGGGCGTCCCGACACTCGCCAGTCGGTACAACGCTGTCGCATATGACCAAGGCCACATGCGCTTAACCCCAGGCCTCGCCATCGCCGCCATCAATTTCCACTCTGTCGCAGGACTCTGTCATTCCGACGTTGTCGATCGGATTCGACGGCTCGTACGACCGACGACTTTGCACTTTTGCGACCTCTCCAAAGGAATTTCTCATGACGTGGCAGCATCAGAAACGTCGAGTTTGCCGGTGAGAATTCCGTGGAACGCTACACCTACCCAACAACTCACCACTTTGGAACAACCACCCGACCACACGTCTATGGCCACTAGTACTAGTAGTACTAGTAGTACTAGTAGTAGTAGTATTACTACTAGTACAAAGTTGGTTGTGGGAGCTACAACTGCCGTAGCTCCATGTGGCAGTTCATTATATATGGGTAGCCATGTATTAGCAATGGCACGTGTCCACCCAACACCCCCACGATCTGTGAGACACGCACCAAATGTCCCGAATCGGTCCGTGTATTCGTGGATATGGAGCACCCAAGTCGAGTTTTGTGAGATATTGTATGGCATGAAAACCCAAGAATACACGGGCTCGGACTTTGCAGAATTCCACGTCGAACTTGATGCCATCCCCCCTGTACGTATAGTAGTATTACTACTAGTAGTACTAGTGGCTGTAGATTGGCTAGTACTACGACACACTGCAAACAAACTGACAGAGTGGTATCGGACACAGGATGGCGCTTTGGCCAAGTGGAATGCCAACGCTCCCACGTACGTACCTCAGTCATTGGATATATATATATATATATATATATATATATTTGTAGGTTGGAGGTGGTGGCAACCATGCGACTGGTTTGTATTGGTAACCAAGGCCTGCAACATAAATCCTATGACCAAGTGCTCGCGTTGCTACGATCAGCCAGTCGCCCTGTATCTATAACGTTTGCCGACACGAGCAAAAGCACTGTGGAAGACAAGGTCTTATATATATATATATATATATATATATATATATATATATATTTATATTTATATTGTCAACCCAGGGCTTGTGTATATTTGGACAATGCAACGATACTACGTTCACACGAATCAAAAAAGTTCACATATATCAAATGTCATGCATGCGTATAGGAATACGAAGCGTATATGGAAAGCGTGAAACCGGTTGCTGCCACGTCATCATGGTGGGGTACCAGTGCAGGTCGGTGAAAGAATATCATTGAAATATCAGAAAAAAATCAGCTCTTTTCGCAACTTTTCAGAAATATTCATGACAATGATGCTTTGGTTCGCTACCAAACCTGATATATATATATATATATTGGCAGAATATGCCGAATTTTGTTATTGTGTTCTGACAGAAGTAATAGTTTCAACTGCAACTGCCCAATGTATTACCTACATGGTATTCCAGCAATCGTTCCCATTCCATCATAGGAGTCCCATATTAAAAATACTTTGTAATATATTATTTTCTGTCAGACTATTATTTGATATATAATTATTTCACTGGCATCCAGACTCGGCCTAAATGAAGATAATATATATATTTGTAGCAGCGCTGGTCCGCCCAGTACAATATTTGGTCCCCATTTCCATATCATTTAACGATGGTCCACTTGGATTGGAAACGCAAGATGTTTCGGAAACAAGGAGCAACGTTCCGTTATATGTCCAAGTACATGCAATCGTGCAGGTACTATATAGTATGACTCTAGAACTACTAGTACTACTACTATTAGTACTAGTACTACTATTGAATATCATGTTTAATATAGATCCTCGAGTCTGGCGAGTTTGGTCCAGTGTCGCGGTATAATTGGTCCCACCCTGCCGCCTTGTACGACCTATTTTGCTATATTTCGGTTTCCATGTTCTTGTATCGAATCAATCATCAATCATTCCATTCATTATGTTTCCATGAATATGTATGTAGACGACTCCACCCCGGCATGCGAATCTACCAAGTGAATGCCAAAGTGATGTGGCAATGTTCTTATAACGAGGTGCTCGACGCCATCCGCCACGCCCACCGGCCCGTGGTCGTCGTGTTTGTCAACATCGACGGCCCAACCTGCTGTGACTCGATACAAGAGCTCAAAGACACCTCGATACAAGAACTCAAAGACCACTCGATACTAGAACATCAGCAATTGTATCGTCGGCACATGTACCAACTGGATGCTATCGACACCCTAGAGGCTGCCCAGGACATGAGGAGGTTGTACTGGGTGCAGCAGATTCGCCATCTCAACCAATTCCAAGCGCTGGTGGCTGCCAAAGTGCTCCGAATGAACCGGATACTGGCGGATCTAGCCAATCACAGTGTTGCATGGCATCACCGTATCGCAGATTTGAACCACGACAGACAACGGTACCAGAGTCTCCTCGATGCCTTGGCTGCGCAAGCCCAAGGCCAGATGGACAATCCATTGTTGATTCGAGCCAACCGATTGGACGAACGGGCGACGAGTAAGA
Organism: Aphanomyces astaci; assembly: GCF_000520075.1. NCBI lineage: Eukaryota > Oomycota > Saprolegniomycetes > Saprolegniales > Verrucalvaceae > Aphanomyces > Aphanomyces astaci. The sequence goes on from NW_009798376.1 coordinate 122,935, forward strand.
AGAAATGGAGGATTTATAGCCAATCAAATTGTGATGTAGTGGGTCGACTATATTTATCTTTTTTATTTATCCTTTTCGTGTATATATACATTTAGAACTACACGACCGCGTGAGAAAACTAGAGGCGGACCACAAAAAGTTAAAAGTTCGCCATAAAGGATTGACCAATCAGCGTCAAGAACTGGAGGCGATGCTGCCCAATGAGGACGAAGAGGAGAAAGTTTCACAAGCACGAAAGACAGCGGCTAAGCTGTTTGATGTGGATATATTGTTGCCATTGCAAGATCAATTGGCGTACGAAATAATATATATATGAGAAATAGCAAATATATTACATATATATTATATGTAGGTTGTTCAAGCGACATTTCAAAGATGTGCAGAAGGAATACCAGCAAGAAGACCGCCGGCGTCAACTCGTGCAGCGCGAAGTCGCGTACATGCGACAACATGTGAAATCGCTCGTCAAAGCCGAAAAAAAGATGAAAAAAACAGCCAAACTAAAACCTTCCAAAACTGATACTCGCATTTCGACCCTACGCGAGAAATTGGTACCGTGTTTTATATCGACAGTTTTATTCGAGTTTTATATGTATTAATATCGACAGTTTTTTTCGAGTTTTATATGTATTGAAGTCAAGTAGTCACTGCCTTGAACTGGCATTCTTCTTCGATGTAAAGACAGTTTTATATGTATTTACTCAACTGTAAAGATGTCAGCACTGCAATGTGCAATGTGTACAGTCGTATATTATCCACAGTTATATTTTATATGCATTGACACTGTAAAAAAGTTGTAGTCACTGCCTTAGAATATAAGTCAGTCCTCATGCCCTGTACTTTATTTCTTGAATTTGATTGGTTGTTCATTTAGAAATCCATCAACGACCAACTGGCCGCAGCGGCCGACAGCGGAGATAACGAGCATGCTGCCAAGCTATCCAAGCGCCGTAAGCACCTGACAAAGGAGCTCCGAGCAGCCCTATACGACCAAGACAAGAAAAATACTTTAAAAGTGCCTTCGAAAGGGTTTTATAAGACCAATAACGTCATCGCAGAAATGAATCATCCACAGCCCACGACCCCAACAACCAAAGCCCGACCACTGGCTTATTTCTTTATTGACGGTACCAACTCTATACATAAATCCATATAAATACATTAGGATAGAATATATGTATGTACATTAGGATAGAATGTTCGAATAATCCGTTTATTTGGCCTGGTGCGCTGATTCGCCAAATATATCCGTCGATCGATTGTTTGCACGGAATGAATTCTATATGTAATATTTGGCTAGTGTCACACGATTTCAAGTCACACACTAATTTGGTGTTGAAGTGGTTGAAGAGGGAAATTAGTGGGTTTTGATTGGTCGATATATCGATTGTCTGCCGATGTGGTCGTTGATTGAATATCAAGAATTTACAATATTTGGAATCACACTACTTTACACACTGGTGATGGTTTCCTGAAATCTGATTGGCTAAAAGTCCTGCTATACATTTATTTGGTTGGATATATTCCTTCTCCATGTCTTTGGTCCAGTTTCGAGTAAAAACATGTATATTACTATATATGTACTGAAGAATGTGATAAATCGTGTAATGTCCATGTATTTATGTACGTACACAGGAACTCTCGATAAGCACCCGACCATTTCGAACGAAACAGATATATTTACCAGTGGGTGGAAACACTTCAAGAAGGCGTACCCTCGATACTGCACTATCACTACCCACGGATCCCTAGCTTATTTCAGGCAGCCAGGGGATGCCCACGCTCGCGGCGAGCTGAACCTGGCCGACCGGTCGTTGGAAATTGCAGTGTACGTCCAGATATATATATATGGTTATATATATGTATATATAATATGGTGGATAGCCACGGCTGCGAGTTTACATTGTGCACAAACACGGAAAGCACGAAATTCCACGCGAAATCGACCCGCGACTGTCGAAAATGGGTCGACGCCATCCAAGCTGCCAATGCTCACTTTACCAAAACCCATAAGTCTATGACTAAAACATAACAAAAAGTACACTGTTCAAACCATGTGGTGGCAGTCCTAGGTATTCTTCTGGCCTACATTTGAAGTAGGATGTTTCAAATAGAGTAAAATACCGTTTATCTTTCAAATGTACAGTCAGTATAAAGCCACCCGAACGGTGTTTTTAGTTCTATTTCAATTCGAAGTTCCGGATATACAATCGAAACTCTTGCATTATCCGGACGGTTTGTACCTAGTTTGAGGACGTAATTTCTAAAAAGTACGGATAGTGTCGAAATAGCAACCGAGGTTAGAATTTACCGTTGGAGATGCTCGTATTCACAGTTAGCAGTAATATATACTTTCAAAATTAATAAGGGCGGTTCTTAAATCGCCCCGATCCGAATGTCCGCGAAATGACCCCAATGACAAAAAGTGGGATTTCTCTCAAAAACAATCGCTACTAATCACCCTATTATGACGCAGTTTCCTGAGCTGAGTCAATGGACGACGATCCAATCTTGCAGCATTAACACCTGAGCGCGTAGGCCTCGTATGCGAGTTTCTTCGTTTCCCCAACACACATGCACACCTATGTACAGTACACACAAACTTCTCAAGTACACCAACTGGACGCCTGCGCTACCGCAACGTGCGGCTACACGTCGTCGCACTGCCCAGGCAGTTGTGGAAAACTGACAGTGAGTTGGACGTCCATTTTCTGCCCAAATCTTCGAAATTCTAACCAATGAAATCATCGCGGCTATTTGTTGTCGATTTTCACAATGGCTCACAATTGGCAAGTTTAACCGGAAAACACAATATATACTTTCAAAATTAATAAGGGCGAGTCTGGATGCCACGTAAAATGGCCGTTTTTTCCAAGAAAAGAAATATCCATTTTCCGAGATTTTGTGCGTCTGGATGCCTCCAAACTTCAAAACAATATGGTATATAATTTTCTTCAGAATTGTTTGGTGTTTTATGGCATAAAAACACGGACCGATATTTGGTCCAACTTTCAATCGGAAATCGAATAATATTTCCAAACTTGAACTACGACGTATTTAACACAGCTCGTAGATATTTCGTTTCTCCATGTTTTTTCATGGGATATGCAAAACTTTGGGAAATTTTTGCAGACTGTGTGTGGATATAAATTTATAGGGTGTGTGTGCATCTAAACACGATCAAAGTAAACAAATACAAGGCAAACAATCATGCAAAGTACCCAGACCCGTAGGATTAAATAAACGTTTTAAAATGATGCTTTGAAACGTATGTACTTGGCCTAGTTGTTTAACGTAATGACGAACGCTGATTGGTCCTAGTTGTTTAACGTAATGACGAACGCTGATTGGTCCTAGTTGTTTAACGTAATGACGAACGCTGATTGGTCCTAGTTGTTCAACGTAATGACGAGCGCTGATTGGCCCGTGCGTCGTGCGATCATCTGCGACACCGTAACACCATTCGAAATGAATGGGTTTGTTCGCTAGTCCACACTGGCACGTTCCGGCTCTTTAACCACATGGCCATGCGACGATGGTCGTGTTCCAGCGCCCAAAACATGGCTCGCCCCGTGCACATTTCGCTGCGATTTGCACATAACCATTGGACGACCTCCAGAAACCCATTCTCGACGGCGCCGTCCATGGCGTCGGTCGTACAACCCTCACATCGATGGGCATGTAAATATGTCACCACTGACAAATGGCCATACGTTGCTGCCATGTCCATGGCACGGGTTGTGCATCCTTCCGATCTTGTGGTCGAGAGAAAGTGGACGACCTCTAAAAACCCATATCGCGCCGCCCCGGTCATGGCTTGGGTCGTACAGCCTTCACTTCGATACGTGTGGAGGAATTGGACGACCTCCAGAAACCCATGGGTCGCGGCCCCGTCCATGGCCTGGGTCGTACAACCCTCCTCTCGATTTACATGGAGCCACTGCACCACATCCAGATGGCCATTTGCTGCGGCCACGTCCATTGCCTTCGTTGTGCACCCATAGTCGCTTGGATTTGCATGCAACCATTGCACAACTTTCAAATGTCCATTGCCAGCAGCTCCATCCATTGCGTGGATCGTACCGCCTTCCGTGCGGTGCTCCAACAACCACGCCACGACCTCCAAATGGCCATTTGCGGCCGCGCCATCCACGGCTGAGGTCGTACAACCTTCTGACCGATGTTCATGCAGGAATTGTACGACCTCCAAAAACCCATGCGCGGCGGCTTGGTTGATGGCGTTAACAGTCCCGCCTTCAGTCCTTGTTGAATGCAGCCATTCCACCACGTCCAGATGGCCATTTTTCGCAGCATCGTCCAATGCCACGGTCGTACAACCCTCGATTCGATTTACATGGAGCCATTCCACCATATCCAGATGTCCTCGACTGGCCGCCAGGTCCATCGCAGCAGTGGTACTCCCGTCTCGGCGATTTTCATGCAGAAACAGCACCACGTCCAAGTGATTGTTGGCTGCCGCCCCCACCAACGCCAGTTCGGACGCGCCGTCCAATCGATTCTCCACCAGCCACTGAATCACTTCCAAATGGCCACGTTGCGCCGCGGCGTCGATGGCCTTGGACGTGCCGCGACACCCGACGTGATTGAGAAACGGGAGAAGGCGCAGCTGGTTGTTGAACGCGGCGAGGTCGACGTGCGGGTAATGGGTCATGAAGAACAGTCCTTTGTCGAAGAGGTACCGAATGACGTCGATAAGTCCAAAGTACACGCTGTGGAGAAGCACGATGTGATGCATGCATCGATGTGTGTGGAACAGCAGGTCAAGCCTCGTGATGCCGTGCGTCGCGTACCACGGCGCCAGCACGCGATTGATCGCGAGAAAGTCTTCGTGGACGTCTGGCTCGGTGTGTTTGTCGGCGCTGGGCAGTCGAGGGACTTGCAGACGACTGAAACGAACCATGTCGCTGGGTATGCCGTCCTGGAACTCCACGATTCCTCGAAGGAGCTCCGCACACCGGATGACTTCTAGTGCCGGAGAGCGCGGTAGGTTGGAGGGACCGTCAACGCTGATGCTAAGAGAGATCATTGACGATGGCACATCTGAAAGAGGTGGCGCCGGCTCGGAGGGTGCAGTTGGCGGCGGGGCTGGTGTCGGCGTCGACTGCAAGCTCCCCATGTTCTCAAATCATGATACCCGTATTTGAGAATTTATGGACGAAAATACGATTATAGAGGCTTCGATTTGATCGTGTTTTAGCCAATCATAACCCTTGACTTTAAGTGAATACCTCTCTAATATTATTCCTACATGTATTAAAATACATACTTCAAGTATTATTCATATTACTATTAATACTACGTGTACATACATATATTTCTGTCGTTCGTTTGAAATTATGTCATATATCAGTTTTTACTCACAGTGCAACACTGTGATTGGTCCAGATATTGCCATTTTACCCAAAATTTGGACTTTAAGATCGTACCACACTAATTTCATCCATACACTAATTCGGTGTTGAATTGTCGAAGAGTGGATTTGATTGGCCACTTGATAAGTGTTCTGGGTTTTGATTGGTCGATGGATTGTCTGCCGATTTGGTCCCTTGATCAAAACAGTTCTACTGTTGTTTTGACCCGAAATACTGTTGTGAATGAGTGAATTACAGTATCCCATCCCTACTCGTTTTCACCCTTAGGGCATCCCCAATGGTGCGACGGTAAACGCTATTTTACCGTTTTTGGGGTCAAGTATGCAGTTTGGGCAACCCCAACGGTGCGACGGAATCTACCGGAAACGGCATATTTTTACCTGGAGACGGCAAATTGGCCATTTTTACCGTTTTGTGACCACCGACGGCAAAATACCGGAGCCAATCATAAACTACAATTCATCATATTTCCACCAATAAAACGCATGTATTTGAGCACGGTCATTTCCATACAAGTACTGACACTTTCTCTCAACGGGCGGGGTGCGAACTTCACCACTGACGAGGACTGCCAGCTTGATTGTTCGTGGTTGAACATATCCCAAGATGAGTCTAAGGAGAGCGGGCAAAAGGCCGAGCAGTTTTGATCCCGCGTGGGGGCGAACTATTGCACCTCTTGCGAGCAGACTGCCATCGCACAGTACGACCCTTAGCTACCCAGTGGAGCAACATACTGGAATAATGCAACAAGTTTGTTGGGTGTTCAGCATGGTCTCGTTTAGCGTACGCTCTTGACCCCGGTGTTTGGCGTGGTCGGTTACTCGTCGTCGTCATTCCATGCCTCGATGGAATTGTACAACGAAGCCTCCATATCCGGAAGTGACAGTTATGCGGATTTTATACCGTTTTACCGTTGGGGTTGCCCAAACTGCATACTTGACCCCAAAAACGGTAAAATAGCGTTTACCGTCGCACCATTGGGGATGCCCTTAGCCCTGTAACGTGGGGTTCTGTCCTACCCCCGTTGAGTACATACGATACACCAATCAATATGCATTCCACCTCGTTCTCGCTCCCGAAGGTCATTCGCAAAAAGAGTTTGCGAATAAGGTAGAATGAAAAATATGACGATGTGATTGGCTCTACCCCATTCTGAGTTTTAGTCGGAACAGGTTCTTAGCAATCGCAAACTACCCGAAATGCACTTCACTCCTTGTAAGAGGTGAGGTGGTCCGAGCATACAAAGTTCTTTATAAACACTTCAATTGCAGTGATTTCTGAGAAAAACAACTGAGACTGAGGGAATTGTACCCCATTCCCATGGAGAAGTGTCCATTCCCATGGAGAAGTGTAGAAGAAACCAATACTTCGTAAGTCGAATACCTCCTATTATTAATAATTGTGGTCTCGGGGTACCTTACACACCGAATAAATAAAAATTCGACCGATAAGCGTGAGTAAAAATATACTACAGTACCGGTAAGCTTAGTATATTGTCCGGAGACAATCAATAAGTACAGTCATATACTGTGTAATCCAATAGTATATTCAATATACCTAGTAATAGGGAGTAGAAATATGGATACTAGTAATATATTGTGCTTTTCACCTTTTTTTGGCTAATCCAGGACTAACAGTAAAACCATGCTTTAATAAAAATTCGTCGTAAATTACGGCACCCATCCATGGTTTTACGGATGCAAGTGAAGTTATTTTACGGTTCAGCGTTGAATTCTTACTATTCGTGATGCTTTGATTGGCTAAGAATTGGTGGAGGTGCTCGGTTTTATCTTATACAATGATCAGCATCGACATGCGTTGGAGATGTGTTGTGCTTGTCCAAGTATACGGCATTGACGTTGACATCGTTCGCGTCCTACTCGGGCTGTCACGGCGTAGCGTAACCAGATTCAACACGATGTTTACATCTACTGGTAACATGACCCAGATCAAGTCGCGCTCGACAGGGTCACGCTGGCCGGCGGAGGTCAATGCCTGGGTGAACGAGTACGCAACAGTTCACCCTTGTTTCTACCTTGAACAGCTTAAAGACGCTCTGCGACACCAATTCCCGACGCTCAAGAATGTATCTGCGGCAACGATATGTAGAGCACTCATTCATGACTTAGGTTTGACGCGAAAAGGTATTAAATGTTCGAATATATTTCCAGTATTTATTCTTTGTATATTAGTCTTAGAACGACGAGCGCGTGAGGCTGCAGATTTCGAGTTGCGTGATTACTATCGGCGACTGAGCCCGTACTCCTCAACCAGCTCGTGTTTGTCGACGAGACTTCCAAGGACGGATGCGATTCGATTCGCAAGTACGCTTGGTCGAAGCGCAACAAGAAGGCAATTGTAAAGTTGCCATTTTCTCGTGACTAGCAGGTGTCAGCGGTTGCGGCATTTACGACGTCCGGATTTTTAGCGTGGGATTATGTGGACGGTATAATATTTGCCTTTTTTTGTCCTTTTTGTTATTTATTTGCATAATTTAGGAACACTTGATCGTGCTACGTTTCATGACGTCATGGTCAAAAATATTCTGCCGTATTTGAACCCGTGGCCGCTGCCGCGTTCAATTTTGGTTTTGGACAACGCAAAAATCCACATGTACAAGGAGCTCCAAGATGCTGTTCATAGTCGTGGAGCATTGCTATTTTTTCTGCCACCATATTCTCCGCAGCTAAATCCTATTGAGGTGGGATTTAGTTTGCTGAAGCGCTGGATTGACAAGTATCCCATGGCATTTCGATTCAATATCTGTACGTAGACGTGGCGTTAGTAGAATGCACAAAAAAAGTGAGCGCATAGGATACAATTTGTATCGCCATTGCGGATATGATTCTACAGCGCTATACCAAGAAACTTTTCTAATGTAAAATTGTTCGAATTGTTTTGCAAATTGATTGACATTACTAGAGATTAATGTGATCAATGTCATCCATGTTGACACTTGGACCGACAACTTCCCCCACAAATGGTTCGCGATAGGATG
>NW_009798377.1:0-4526 GCF_000520075.1 Aphanomyces astaci
GTCCACAACTACCGAACGAGGAGCTACAACACGGTTTTCAGCGCCACCGGACGGTACACGACGCTGCAATACTCACAACGCTCCTGCTTGAACGGGCGCAACGCAAGGGTCATGAACTCTTCCTCGTATCGAAGGACTGCCTGAAATGCTATGATCGTGTTCCCGGATGGGTAATGGAGTACGTGTACCTTCCTTCCTTCAACTTGGCATCCCCGCAACGCCACGACGCCTAATGGCTGCTTTTCTGACATCGGGGCAAATCGACATACGCACTGCATTCGGCTGGCTGAACGGGGGCACCCGAGAATTTGGGCTCGGCCAGGGATCGATACTCGCGGTCATGCATATCGGGTATTATATGGACGTCCTCCAACGCCGTCAACAGCAAGGGCCCGACGGCGTTAACATCCTACACCATCAAAGCCCGGACGGCGCACCAGTCCGACGCGTCATCAATAGTACGCTGTTCGTTGATGATGCGCTAGACATTGCCACCTCGTACACTGGTATTCAACACCGGGCTACAACATCGAACATCTTCACGGGCATTCACGGATCCGGGGGTGTATTCGGGGCGGCGAAATCGTTCATGATATACTACTCCCCCAGTGGCCTGCACTACCCCACAGTCGACCTCAATGACGGCCTCGGCCTACCCCAACCGGTCACTATGGCACCACCGATGGAAGGGTTCAAGCACCTCGGTATACAACAAGGCTTTGGTGGTACGTGGGACATCACAATCAGCGCCACCTGGACGAAATTAAAGCAGGACGTTCACCGCGCAGCCGCTTGCCAGCTTACAATACGCCAATTTCAATACCTCGTCAACTCGGTGTGGTTGCCACGGATACTTTACCGTACGACGCTCAGTCCGGCCATCCACGTCGCATCGGCCTTCGATACTCTCATACGACGGGCAGCACGGCGCAACTTCCGGCTCCCCTATTGCACACCACGGGCGTTCTACTACGACACGGTCCATGGGCTTGGTCTCCGAGCATGTGAAAACCACAGTGAGGTGGCGCGAATACATGCAGTACTCCGCATCTGCAACACGCCTGGTAGTCCAGTCTATGATGTCATGATGGAGGCACTCGAAGACTGGGCTAAACGTCACGGACTTACAACACACCCACTGGCACAACCTGCACAGATGAAACCGGCCGACACGTCATTCCTTGGTACAACGCTCGGTCTCCTTGCGAAACACGCGGCCACCTGCGGTGTAGTGGCGCGCTGGACTTCACCCACGTGGCAGGCATCGAAGCGTTACAATGACCGGCCCATCCTCCCACTGCTGGAAGGACAACAGGTCGGTGCACTCATGGTGATTAATCGACGCTTCCCATGGCAACTCCGGCACGTCGGTGACGTCTGCAACATCGATGGGACATATGTATTAGACGACGACACATTAGCGGTCCGCACGGGGTGGCCCGGGACGGCACTCCTCACACTGCGACGCGTCCTTCAGGCAATACCTACAATACCGGGATCCCTCCGGCTCCGGCTGCCTGTAGGGCGCGCTCGCCACGGCCGGCCACAACTATGGGCAACTACGTCGATACACCACTTTATGGCCTCGTGCTCCGGGCGGTGCTGCTAACCCGGCCGAACTCGCCGGACGAACTCAGCTATGTCATCGGCCAACGGACGGCTCTGGCCACCCGCACCGATGCCTCCGGTATCCAGCTTACGATCACCAACTGGCACGAACACCGGAGGGGGTCAGGTATATGGTCGGCACCGCGGCCACACCACTGGCGCGGCCGGACGCGATGGGAACACGCCTCCAACTGCACGCCTATTCAGATCGTCTACTCACCGCGGCGGATGCGTACGACCACGGTGCTCGTCTGGACGGACTCACACTGCGGCGGCCGTACGGGTCTCAACTCCCGGAATATTGTTCTGGACACATACCGACGGGACAGGGCCCGAATCGAACAGGCCCACGGGGCAGCCGACGCTGGACTCTGCACGTACTGCTCTCGTCCCCCGGGGTTAAATGAGTGCGGTAGGTGCCACCGGGTGCATCATGCACACTGCGCGCCTGCTGAGTGCGAGACCGCGCCCCCTTCTCCATGGCAAACACTCCACCACCAGTCGTTTCCGACACAGCAGGGCCACTCCAGCAGACCCATTACCCTACCGGCCGGGGACGGCAGTGTCCTCCGAGGGGGTACACCTACGGCACAAGGTAGCTGGGCAGTGCAACATGGCGCGACCATCGTCTACGGCCGCACGTACTGCAACCCCGAGGACCTCTCCTCAACACGTTGTGAATCACACGCGATCATCGCCGGCACCGTTCTCGGCCACGATCTCGGCCCACAGATATGTGACAATACGAGCGCTGGGGCCATCCACCGCGCCGCACGCCGTAGGATGCTGAAACCGTGGCCGATCCGATACAGTCACCCTTTCCGCGCGGAACTCCGGGGCCTCATGTCGGTGATGCGTCCAAGCGGCTCTTTCCATACTGTGTGGGTCCGATCCCACCAGGAACATGAACATACAACCGACCGGCAACTGCAAGCACAACGGGAGGCACTCGCGACAGTGGACACACTGGCTACGGAGGCTCATCACAGTGATATGCCCAGCCCACAAACGCTTCCCATTATACTCGATACTTGGCAACTCATCGACCACAACGGCCGCCCGGTCATGGGCAACACACTCCGCTGGCTAGGCAACTGGCTTGCCACGAACAAGTGGGCGGACCAACAAGCGGCTTACTCCACGGACCGCCGCACTATACTGCCCACCGGACTCGAAACACCGAGAACGTGCGGCTGGAAGAAGGGCCTCACACGGTTCTACTGGCGGACTATCGCGATGACTTTACATACCAACGCAGCGAAACACCGGTTGGACGGCCGTTGGGGTCCGCACTGCCGACTCTGCTATGAAAACCCGCGCGACACGGTCGGCCACCGTTTCGGGATCTCGGCACCGACATGCTCTGAATCCTGTCACCTCGATAGCCGTCTCGGACATCGACTGCATAAAACATGCACGATGAGCTGGCTACCGGACCAGCACATATACCCACCACGGATGGCTCAAGAAATGGCAATTACGTTCGATTTACCACTGGCCGAGGCATGGCACGAAAATGAACGGCAACGGCCCACACAAAGTACAACATACCAACCCATGATCATGCTCACCGGCTCCTGGCACATGCATGGGCTCCACCTCTCCCGACTTACGCAGCTTCCGCTCGCCAGTACCTCCGCCGGCCAACTTATTGCCCAAATACGGTGGGAAAACATGCAACTCCGCGCCGGCCAATACGGGTACATCACACCACGATGGCTGGGCCGTACTGCGCTATCCGCTCAACCCCTTCTGGCACAGCGCGAGATATGGCTCGCACAACAAATGGGCACGGAACAGCCGGCTACATACAACGGCCCCTGGGACAGCTGCAGTACACGAAAGGAAGACGCCCCGGCACTAGGTCACCGGTTCTGGTGGATCGATGCTATACTACAAGGCCGCACCGACCAATGGTGGAGGACACTCGCAACCGAAATCACAACGACGGCTGCAATGGCCGGCCCGTATGAGTATTGGTGTATCTGCTACAAAAACTCCACCGGACACCGCACACTGGACGCGTTAGGAGCCACGTGGAACCTGCATATCCCGGCGGGGCAACTACGAATGCGCCACCACTCCACAATTACGTACTCATCGCCGCCAAGATGGGCTGGGCTGACAAATATGAATAAGGTGGACATCCTCCTGGGGTTCATTGTGTCACCAGACTCCGACACAAGCACGCTACCGACACACTGGGCCCACGCGCTTCAACACTGGGGCCAAATGACGTGGCTCATGAATCCACCGCGCAACACTCTTCCCAGCCCCCCACCGGCCTACACCCAGGCAATCCGATGGGATGCCGATAACGACGGCGACCCAGAAGACCCGACGTGCCACGAGGTGCACAGCTGGCTGCGAGCCAGCTTCCCACATATATACCGGGCACCAGCCGCATGGCAACGGCTCCCGACTATGACTAACAACACGCTACAATGGGCCATTGCACTCTCTCTCACCCCACGCCTCGGCAAAGACTTTCACCGCCGATGGTTCACTACCCATTGGACTACACTACACGCATACTGGACCCACACGTGTCACGAACAATACGTAGCTACCGCACAGGACGGCGATACCGCACTAGCACAAGCGGTCAACACCGGCATCAAACAGCGCCGCCGGGCTCACGATGACACCCCGGCTGCCATGGACACAAACCTACGCCAAGCGAAAGCCCGCCGGACCCGTGACATAGACACATGGCTTGGGCAGCGGGCAAAAGGCCTTCTCGGCAGCCCCGCCGCATCACACGACCAACAAATCGTTACACGAACGCGACGACGCAGACCACTGCGACGACCACCGGAAACAAGTGCTGCAAGGCACCAACAACTATAGCAACACCGACCAGACACGTCCCACAGCACACCGCACACTAACGAAGGCCCGACAGACTGAGGCCGATG
>NW_009798377.1:6403-19825 GCF_000520075.1 Aphanomyces astaci
ACATATCCACCGCACACAAACTACACTACAGAACTGCATTTTGCCAGCGCAACGACCCATTGTGCTGCCTCGGATTCGCACTGCAACATGAGTTATGGACATGGACGTTGTGGCCCCATTCATTTCGAGCACTTCGAGGGCACATATACACTACGTTAAAGAACTACCACTGGCCAGCTGAACGCGCCTTTGTACTGCCACAGATTCACTCTACAGCCTGAGGTATTGACATGGATGTTGTGGCCCCTTAGAGCCATCCATTTTGAGCACTTCCAGGGAAGACATACCCTTCACACATATACTACATTAAAGAACTACCTCTGGCCTGTTGAATGAGCCATTGCTGTGCCTCAGATTCACTCTACAGCCTGAGTTATGGACATGGACGTTCATTCCTATCGTATGCACTTTCATTCTACGGTATTCCTTATCACCATCCGATTATATATTACTAGTACCCCGGAATACGGTCAGCTGTAGTGTCGTACCAACAATTCAGATGTAATACAATTCCCTTTTTAAGTACCTTGATGCGCATCCACCTCACTCGAGACTCTACCTCAACACATGAGTTGACAGGTGGCGTCTGTTCTGTGGTTTTCAGCAAAATTTATGTGGCAGGAATGTGAACTCCATCGGCTTACCCGAGACATCTCGAGGGTTCAAGCTCCTCAACATTGAGACGCACTATGTGCTCACGAGCCGTTATGTCACCTTTGTTGAACATCATTTCCCCTCCTGAAATCAGTCGAGGAAGTCAAACGACTGCGGATTGAGCTTCCACACCGTAATTGTTTTACTGTGGACAAGCCACATCCCCAAACACAACCCCCGTTACCATCGCATCTTGGGGTGGCTGCTACAGCAACCACAACTATACCCTCACTTGGGGAGGCTTTATACTCTGATACTCTGGCCCCACGAGTCCAGTACGGCAAATACCTGTAGTACTCGACCTACCAGGCTGAGAAGCCATTCGCGATTCGGGAGGCTCAGCACCTTCGGGAGGCTCACCGAGTCCACGTCGACATTGAATCGATCGACACGATAATAAGTCGACGAATATTCCGACTCCAAAACATCATCGATCATTGACATTCAACTCAACGACGGAAGTATTTCCCGTCCCTCGTACCTCGTTTCACGAGAAGTACAAACTCCCCTACTCTGGAGTACGTGAATATGACATTTACCTTCAAGCCAACATTGTCACCTTCGGCAATCCAGTCGCTCGAGACTCTACCTTGACCCTAGTGGTCTCGAACATCACAACGACCACACCAACGCGTGCGTCATCGACGCATCGTAGACTTCTACATTGGACACGGCGACGTCAACCCGACGACCCTGCACGACTACTTCTGCCATATGTCGAGGACGCCTCGGGCGCTCGATCCCTTTCGACATCAGAGCATGTTCTCTGGGCCTTCAAGGTCAAAGCACCTACTGAGATGCAACATATGCGCAAGCTATGAAGTCACCAGCCAAAGCGCATTGGCATGAAGCCATGCTGCTCGAATTGGCTACACATGAGGCGAACATGTCGTTCGAGAGCGCAACATTGCCTCCAGGGAGGTCAGCCCTGGGCATGCGCTGGGTCTTTAAGACCAAATACGATGAGTCAGCCACTGAGGCTACGCGACAGGCCGCCCGCTACAAAGCGCGACTTGCCATCCAAGGACACACTCAAGTCCAAGGAGTCGACTTCGAGGAAAATTACTCCCCAGTCATCGCAAAGGAAATTCTGTGAATGATGCTTACTCTCGGCGCGGTCCTCAACTATGAGATTGACGCGATGGACGTCATCACTGCCTTTCTCAATGGAGAAATCGACTGTGAGGTATACGTCAAACATCCTCGCGACGTACTACGAGTACTTCGAAGCGTCTACGGCCTAAAACAGGTTCCACGCTTGAGGTTCCACACACTGGCTACCTACTTGCGCGAGCAAGGGTACACCCAACTCGTCAAAGACAGGCGTGTCTTCACGAAAGTCATGGACGGACGATCCGTTTATATCGGCGTCTATGTCGACGACCTCGTCGCCATGGCTCCCACGAAGGACATGACGGCAATCATCAAATATGGCCTGTCGGTACGTTTCAAAATGCACGACCCTGGCCCACTCAAGTTCATTCGTGAGAGTTCGTTGCGAATGGTCTCGAACAATGTGGAACCCAAGTCCCAATATGCGACCTCTATTCTCAAGAGGTTCAGCGTGGAGAACTCCAAACCTTCACCCACTCCCATGGAGGTGAACCTCAAACTCTCTGAGTCGATGTGTCAAAACGAAACTGAGCGCGCCTACATGGTGGACAAGCCGTACCGATCTGTCGGCGGGAGCGTCATGTATCTCATGATCAGCACCCGACCAGACGTGGCTTACGTCGTCCAACAGCCAGTCAGTTCTTAACAAACCCTGGCCCAGCCTATTGGCAAGAAGCCAAGCGAGCGCTTCGATATATTCGAGGCACGATCGACTACGGTCTCGCCTTGGGTGGTGAACACAACGTCACCGCTCCGCTGCACGCATTTGCTGATAGGAACTACGCTAATTGCGTTGACACTCGTCGCTGCGTCGCCAGCTTTGTGACATTCTACTGCTACTGGATCGATAAGAGACTACGCAGCATATTTCGCTCTACCACCTAGGCAGACTTATGATTATGTGCACAGTAGCACAAGAATGCTTGTAGATCAAGTAGACAGCAGGTGAGATGGGTCATCGCATCACTCGTCTATTACCCATGAGGACAATCAAAGCATCATCCAGGTAGTGAACAACTCTGGTCATCGTGGGCGCTCGAAACATATCGATGTGCTACCATTTCATCAACGACCTCGTCGAACAACAAGTGTTTCGAATCGAGTACATAGATACACGACTCCAAGTCGCGGATGTCTTTACCAAACCATTTGACATTACAACGTTCTGCACACTGCGCAATAAACTACGAGTGGAGCAGCTGCAGCCCTCCGACCACTTTGGCCCAAGCCAAGGAGCATAAACTCAGCCGGTGACCAGTCCCGTCATGTTCGGAAGACGCCCCAACCGTGACAGGTCAGACAACGGGGCGCATCCCGATGGTTACTCGATCCATCCGGTCTCTTCATTGGCATGTCGTGCGGAAGGACCAATTGGCAGGGACCCGCTAAGAGGGGTGTCCGACGAGTTTCGTCCCGGACATAAGACTCACTGAGTCTAACCGCTGACCTCTTGCTGCACTATGGGCACCTGATTCCGGTGACACTGCGTGGAGTTGTTGGGAGGCAGTCAGAACACCTTGTTATGTCATGAACATCACCACTGCCCTGAAGCATCAGGTAGCAGCATTGGCTGCAGCAAGTAGGAGGTTTTTGTGCCTTTTAGAGGCTTTTCCTCACACATAGTACTCTAGATAGCCAGTCATATCCACAGTACATCATTATGATGCCATGCCCTGATTGGTTAGTCATTAGCTAGTCCGGCGAGCCTCTAGTGCCAGTTGTTCTCACTGGTTACTGAGCTAATTCACTTTCCGTTTCACCCGCAACCACCCAGTGTCCCCGCTGGCTTCTGCACCTTCCCACTTACCAAAGTACACGATTGATTGATACACATGTAACGTTACTCCGGGGTATTAATTTCATGGGTATACTGACTGTATCGTCTCATGGAGATCATGCCGCGATACCTTATTATTCCTTCGTATGTCTTCACTTCGGGATTCTTGAAACCTGTTGTTGTTCAGGTATTTGACCCATTTTAGCCCGTATTATACGTAAGGGCCGAGTTCCGTGCCACATTTACAGGACCTCGTTGAAGGACTTCCCTAAGACCCTGTTCGGGCAAAATTACTGAACAATCACTGAACGTTTTAACACTGAACGATGAGAATTATCCGGTGACTTTATCCGGCCAACATTTTGTCATGTCCGGGGAAACGTCGGAACGGATCGAAGGATGCGAGCGCTGGGTCGCTCATGAGCAATGAGCGCGGGTTGGAGCCTCAACTTCGTCGTAATCGTTAGTAATTAGGTTCATTTATGATGTGGTTGACTCTAAAGCATGGCCTAAGTGTTGCCGTGGTCGCTGAGACGTGTGGTGATGCAAGCTGCCATGAAAGTGGGTACGTGGTACGCGAGCGCTACAGCGCATAGCCCTGTGATATTCACTAGGTCGCACACATACGTACATATCTTACTATTCCACCAAAAAGCGCATTCGCGGAGGGTCTAGCTACCTCTACCTGCATGAGCCGACGGCCGATTCTTCGCCGCTCATGTGGACTAACTTTGTAAGCCAAACCATGAAATTTACATAATGATATTTTCGATTAATATCACTTGAAATATGTATGAAAATATAATTGCCAATCAATTGCATCCAGTGGTGGGAGGGGTGATCCCAACACAGGATTCCGAGTCCCGTGGTGAAAGTGCCACCACTGAACACTTCCGACAACGAACGCATCCGGATTTCGGATAAGTTAGCCAATCAGAATAAAGTTGTTCAGTGTTGAAACGTTCAGTGATTGTTCAGTGAAGTTGCCCTAACAGGGCCTAAGGCCGATTTGCAATTATAATACCGTTTTGTAAAGAGGAGATTAAATGTAGACCGTGTGACTTGGTGTTGTATCGATTTTAGCTCTAATTCAAAAGTTATTCGGGTGTGAATATTAAAACTCTCGATTGGCTGAAATCAAATCCGTGCCACTATATCTGAAATTTTTTCCTGTTTTGCACAGCATTTATTGGAATATCCGGACAACTACACAACAAAATTTTCAACACCATCCATCGGGTGCGCGTGGCCTCTTGCGACGAACGGGCTTGCTTGAATGTTCCAACGACATCAACTTGCGCTCTGACGTCTCACGACGTCGTTCATCCTACGCCTTCTTCGTTCTCCCTGCAATGACTCTCTTCTGTGCAGTGGCTTTCTTCTTCTGCACGAGGATTTCTTCCTTTTCCTTCTTCTTGGCTTCCTTGTCAACCACCTTGCTCGCAATGTCGTCAGCAGTCATGAGCAAGCCACCATGAATCCAGTCATCTTCACCTTTGGGCTCGCTGGCTCTGTTGGTAAACGCTTGAACCACAGCGTCGTTGATGCACAAAACACGGGCAGAGTCGATGTCAATCTCCAACTCGCGTAAGTGCACAACAACCCGGGTTTCGACACGCACCGTTGCTTGAATGACCGTTGTCGCCTTCAAACCAGGCTTGTCCCCCACAATCTTGGCCATCATGATGTCACGAGACAACGGGCAAATACCCACCTTCTCGAACCCACTGACAATGCAAGTCCTGGTGAGGCACTTGGCAACGGCATTGGATGCAACACCGACTATGTCACTTGTCGCTGCAAAGCGTGAATGAACAACGCGAAAGTGGGCCAACTCGACGTAAAGTAACCGTTTGAATTGGGCAAACACAGCGACGTCCAGAGGCTGGAGAAAGTGCGACGTATGGGATGGATGGGAGAGTAAAAGAGTTCCATGGTTTTTCTTAGAAAACACTGCAATTTGAGTATTTAAATGGAACTTTGTATGCTCGGACCACCTCACCTCTTACTACCGGTAAGGGTTAAGTGCATCTCAGTGGTTAGCGATAGCTAACCACTAGCTATGTAGTTAACCCCGGAGATTTAGCGTCGTACTGTATGTACTCACCGGGGGTAGGACGGAGTCCCAGGTTGGAGGGAAAGGTGCATCCGGGTGGGATAATGGCCGCTCCCATGAGCATCCCCACGCACGCATGAAGCCACACCGCATGGCGTCATGGAGCAGGACACCGCCGAGAGGGGGTGGAGACCCCTGGCCAACCCGGTGGGCCGTAAAATGTATGGGTCGGTGACAGACCTTGAAGCACGTTTTGTTTTTAGTTGAGGTTGCACTTGCGTGGTTGGTCGTTTCACTTGACAGGTTTGAGCAACATGGCCACAGCAGTGTCGATGCGAGACTTTGTCACACACAGATCAAAGTACGAGTCGACGATCTTGGCCAGGATGTTGCGGGAAATCGTGTATCCAATGATTCTAGCGGTGTACGTTTGCCCATTTTTTGTTGAGAACGACATGATAAATCAAATCAAATGAGTATTTCATTAGAATAAAGAAAAACGCTACTGATCAATGAAGTGAATAAAACATCTAAATGGTCCAAACACTTGTTGTTGCGTGGAGATCGTTGTTCACAACCGTCGCCTCCAACAAAATGGTTTGTTGGCTGAACGTCTTGAACACTTTCAGACTATCCAAGTGAACTTGAACAGGCAAGTTGATAGTTGCATGTGCTTTGGGGGACTTCCGGTCGGTGGCACGGAGCAACTCAGCGCCGATTCGTGCAGCAAAAGTCCGCGGTAGAATGTCAAAGGTGTCGGGTTTTTCAACCTTGACATCCCCATAGGCTGCGTCCACGTTCCATGTGTCTTTGGGCCACTCGAAATCAATTTCGATGGTTCGCTGGCTGGGCCGATTGTGATTTCCACGTTAGTGGCGTTTCGAGGCTCTGCGAACAATACACAAAAACTGACTTCCCGCGAAGGGTGACGGTGGTACTGGTAAATGTTGCAAGGGTAGCTGACAAATTTGACAATTCTATCGGATGTTGGAAAAGCCTCTTCACCAAACTCAAATGTTATGTCCTCGTGACACGGAATTTCAGTCGCTTCATACCTAGGTGTTGTCGATTGCACTGCATACATTAGTGATTTAAAGGATAGTGTAATACACAATGTCTTACATGTTGCCCCATGTCGTAACATGGCCTTTCGGAAGTGGGCGCGAAATGCGTCGAAGCTGTACTGCTGAAATAATACGTGCTCGTCGTAGACGTCACGAGCCTTTGTTGACGCACTCACACAACTCGATTTCACCAGGTCGTCGAGTAGCTTCTGTGCCTCACATGGAGGTGACGTGCTCCATGCTACTCGTGTGGCCGCGCTACTGCGAGTCCTGCATGATGATTGTCGGTGCA
Organism: Aphanomyces astaci; assembly: GCF_000520075.1. Taxonomy (NCBI): domain Eukaryota; phylum Oomycota; class Saprolegniomycetes; order Saprolegniales; family Verrucalvaceae; genus Aphanomyces; species Aphanomyces astaci. The sequence goes on from NW_009798377.1 coordinate 13,360, forward strand.
TTGTACGAACATTTCGAAAATGAACGAGGATTGCGCGCGCAATTTGAAATCTATCCGGATAATGCTAGTTCCTACTAGCGTACAGTACTAGATGTTCAACATGTTCATTCGTAACGTTCTGTTGAATTCGAATTTCTTTCAATTCGGACATCTCGAATACTTTGACGCACGATATCTCGACTTTCTACGAAAGGATTATGAATCTGATGATGGATATGTAATGCTTACAAGTGTATCAACAACCGTCACTACAAGTACTTTGTACGGAATGCGCAGGATCTGCGCTGAATTTCACGTCAAACACAGACATTCGTCGTGAAGGAGGACGAATTCGGCTTTTTAAGCACTGGGTTTCACTCTTTTCTGCGAGCTAATCTTGTATAATCTCAATGGATATTTGAATCTATGCAATAATAAGTAGACAAATACGAGAGGATTTGCTTTGGTATCGCATATTCATCACGGAATCCTCGGACGAACACTCTTCTTCGCCTTGTTCACATGTTCGTCGTTTTGTGTGTGGGCATCTGAATTCATTTAGTAGATACTACTACTACTATATGTACTACTATATCCAAGATCATTTGCAAGTGGTGCTTAGTAGACACAAAACTGATAATAGTAAGCCCAGCTTCAACTTCAATCCGGATAACTGCGTTTCAAGAAAGCGCGCAAATTCGAAATCGATGGCAGGTCGGTTGACTCCGACCTTCTGGCACCATGGGTGCCGCATGATGAACCGTCATGGTGCACCACTAGAGTCCAATTGCCGACGATACAAGGCTATGTTTGGGGTGACCCCCCTTTGTGCTAGCCTTGTATGGACTATGGTTGAGGACCGACGCCCAGTGTCCTCGTGTCCAATCCACCTGCTCTGGGCTCTGTTCTTTCTTAAAGTATATGGTACTGAAGACGTTCATCACTGCATTACTCAAGCCGACGAAAAGACCTTTCGACGCTGGGTTTGGATTTGGGTTACATTAATTGCTAGTCTCAACGTGGTTGTATATCAACCTGACATACCACATTTTTTGCTTTGGTAAAATGGCCCTTTCTCGTGTCTGAGGCATCGGATGAAAATTCTGAAGCGTTCCCCGTGTAGAGAAATCACTCCACAACCCAATCGAAACAGAGGCATGATGTATTAAGGTCATTTAGAGGTACACAAATGCAATTTTGTAAGCACGCTTGCATTTGGTCTAAGTGCCAATTTAAGTCGTATAATTTAACCTTGCATTTTGTATTACGTTTTGCATCGAAATTATGCGATTAGGGTATTCAATTTCGGCAGGGAAATTATTTATTCTAACAGGTTATACGTTTCCTGAGTCCTTCGAAATCTTTGGAGACCATTTTCAATTTGGCACTGCGCACTTTGGTACAACGAATACCACCCACAGCCAAGAGTGTAAGAGGAGAATGATGATTTCATTATCAAGAACTAAACCACTACTTCCTCTAGGCAAACGAATTCAGCCATCTCTGCGTCTTCGTTGTTGTCGCCGTCTTCGTTGCCGTCGCCGACATTGTTTTCGTCACCGTCCACATCATCAAGGCCTTGCTCGTCAGCGCCGATCGAGGAAATTTCATTTTTCTTTTTCTTTTTGGCTCGCATTGCACGCATCTCCATTGTCTTCTTAGCCGCTGCATCCCGTTCTTCCTTCGTTTGATCGATTTCGTGCATGAGTTCTAGGGTAAGCTCAACGCGGCGCTCCAGCCACTCCGCGTGAACATGCGTTTCAGGTACGCCGCCTTCTTTGAACTTTTCAAAGCGTGTCATCATTTGTTCCAATGACACAGGGAACAGCCCAGACGTTCGAAATCCGCTGACCAGATTTGTTTTCAAGACATGGTTAGTCCACGCGTTTGAAGCGATTGAAATTGCTGCAGCTTTGGATATCGAGTGCATGTCTCCGAACTCTACATAGTATAACGTCATAAATTAATTTCAAAAATGTGATGATTATGTTGAATTGATTCATATTTATACCGTCGTTAATCATGGCGTCAAAAATGGCTCAACGAATCGCATTTTTTGATGGGCCAAACACTGCAACATCAAATGGTTGAAACAAATGTGTTGCATTTGAAAGCAAGCAAAGCAAAATGATTTCCAAAGTTTCACATAATTCAACAATTGCTGTAGAATAGTGTGAAGACAAACCATCAGGACGAGGAATATTATCATCAACAATAGATGAACAATATTTCAACCAAACTTCAACCAAATCCTCATTCATGAAACCCTTAGGAGTTGTCGAAACTGTAGCTCCTGGTACATTGCAATTCAAACCCAAATCTTTATCAAGAGATTCACCAGGTAGCAAAAAAAGTGGAGGAATAAGTTGACCCAAAGCATTACCACACGCCACAATAGAAAGGTGGAAGCTAGCAGTCATAGTCTTGGCCCAAACAGTGCGCGAACCCTTCAGAGCCACAACGTCCTTTGACTTGTGTTGCGAGGCAAACGATGTCTCATCCATGTTGAATATACGCTCGACGATAAGTCCATGCACGCGAATAGCTTCTTCCATCGAGTCGAAAAGCCTTTTTACGCCAACCTCATCAACGCTATTTCTAGCATTGGAAATCACTTGCGCAACACGCGTGGTCAGCTCGGGGTGGCGATTCATGAATCGACGGTACCAACTTCCGGTAACCGTTTGAAGCGGGTCGAGGCGTCGGAGTAGCTTGTTGGCCTTGAGCAGTATAACGAACCTCGTGGCTGGCATGCCTTCTTGCTGCATGGCTGAGATCCAGGCGACCATGTCTTGCTCGAACGAGTCCGGAAACAGTGGCTTGGGACCACGCCGCTTTGGCGTGAGATCCTTGCCTGCCTTGAGCAGGCGAACCTTTCGCATGATGGTTTCGTAGGAGATGCCAGTATCGCGGGCAACATCGGTTCCACGTCGCCCTTGATGAACTTCGTTAACAGCGAACTCGAGCTCTTCTTGAGTGTACCTACCCCTCGTTCGAGGAGCAGGCATGGTCGGCGCGAAAAGAAAAGTTTGAGTTTGATGTTCTATTATGTTCGACAGGTTTTGCCGCGCAGTGACTTCGCCTGGTGATTGGCTATCCGATATACGACTTAAATTGGCACTTACGCCTTAAATTGGCACTTTACGTTATTAAAACTAATGTCATGCTAGATTGAGTGGGATCGCTGTTTGGAGTTGAGTCGTCCAAGCGAAAGGGCATTTGTGTCTCTCGATGGATCCGATTTCCGCATCCAAGAACAGATACCATTTGATCGCAAATGGTACTCCCACAAGTTCCATGGTCCAGGCCTCCGTTACGAAGTCGGCATCTGCATTCGGACGGGCAACATTGTTTGGGTAAACGGAGGGCTCCCATGTGGGGAGTGGCCAGACTTGCGGTTTGCACGCGATTCCTACATCAACATGGTCCGCCGTGGTGAATTGACGCTTGCAGACAAAGGGTACAATGACCCCAACTACTTTATCTACCCATGCCCCCAACTTCAAAACCCGAGGCGCCACAAAGATATCATGGCTCGCCACGAGACCGTCAATAAACGCATGAAGCAGTTCGGCGTCTTGTCAGGCGTATTTCGGCACAGTATTGATCTCCATCCTAAATGTTTTCATGCTGTCGCCAACTTACAGTCCGCGAGACCATCGAGGGCATCAGCTCGAGCTTCCACAATTGACAATTACTTTATGGAGGACTGTAAAAAATATAAATTTGCAGAACTTGGGATACATCAAACAAATTATGTTTTACAAGGAATTAATCATGGCAGGCTAATATGGGTGATCGTCAACGTCGTCGAGTCGACGCCATCGCTTGACCCAGCGGAACTTTCATCACATGATGAAGACGTATCACTATCCCCATCGCTATGACCTGATCCAATAGAGACCATGGCAGCCGCCTCTTCCGCCTGGCGGAGTGCTTTTTCAAGCGCAATGAGCTTGGCTGTCGAGTTGTCGATCGTGACCTTGATGGTCTCGGAGTCCAGGTGATAGAATGCATTGTCGAGGCGCTTGTAGACATCTTGAAACGTTGTGTCTGACGTATAGGCTCGACCAACGGTGCCCTTGACGTTCGCCCAGATCAGCTCGATGGGGTGCAGCTCGGAGAAGTCTGTGCGGCATACACGATATGATGACCACGCGCCTAGGCCATCTGCACCACGACCGGGTAGATATGCTCGTCAATGTACTTTTTTAGTCGTGCCCACATCGCTGCCTCTAGGTCGGTTGGTGAGATATCTCTTATGTCATACTTCAGGCACGCCTGGTAGAGGTCGGCCTTCTTCCAGCTTCCTTTGGGTGTCGTTGAGGTCTTCCCCTTGTGGTACTTCGCGTTGTCCATGAAAAAGACAGCAGAGGACCACCCAAGCTCCTCGACCTCGTCCAGTAGTTTGCCAAACCAGTTGACGAAATACTCGTGATTGAACATAGAATGGTAGTCTTTCACGGTTCTTCCGTTCTTTTTCCCGCCGACAAAAATGTCGAGGCCCAACAGGTGCAAGGCGACCGTGCCTCATCCAGTATCCCAGCGATGAAACAATAACGTCGACCCTTGTGCTTTGGCTTCGTCTTTGCGGTGTCCATGGGGTCGTAGAGACTGTCGGCATGTCGGGTGTAGTGGTGGTGGATAAAACCCTCGTCCAGGTACGCCACCGATCGCCGGGGAGCTGTCGTTACTGTCGGCACCATGAAGTTCGCGTTCGAATCGCGGGCTTGCTCGTGCGCTGGGGTTATCCGATACGTTGTGTTGCGAGATGGCTTGCCACGTGCGTTGCCTTGCTTGTCCAAGAAGCGCTGAACGGCGCGCAGACATGCGGCGTGGTCTTTGGCTCCATCGGCAACGGTGACCACGTGGGCATCTTGCACCAAGGCGAGAACGTCCTTCGCCACAGTGCGCGTGCGGGTGACAGGTCGATCGCGGACAAAAGTCTGCACAAGGTCCCGAACTACACGTGTGTTTGGCACGCGTGACTGATGAGTTGTCGTGTTGGAGGGTAGCTTCGCGACTGTGACATCTCCTGTTTGCATGTACTCTCAGCCAGAACCGCTTTAACAGTACGTGTACGTCGACCAAGCAGCCGGGCTATGGTGCCAGCTACATCTACAGTGTTGTCTTCCCGCAGAGTAGCTTGAAGCCACAGAATGTCAAGCTTCTCGTCGTACGTGAGACTGCGCTGACGGCGCTGCTTAACGAAGTCCTTCATACGCTGTAGTGTGGCCGCGACCATGGTGTCGATTTGGTTTTTTCGCGATTACACTCAAATCCGATCGTCCTGTTTCGAGTGGGAATCGCTGGAGCTAAGCATTACGGTGATTTTGGCGGTAATTTCATCGAAATCGGACATGAATTGCAAAAGTTAGAGCAAATTTAGATATTTTGTGAGCTTTTTGTACGGATGTCGTCGAGTTTCGGTATTTTATCCGTATCACGATGATACAGGCATGGAGGTTTGACTAGCTCGTCCAAATCAAAAATAATATTTCTGCTGTGCACTATGTAAAGATCAAATTTCACAGTATATTAGTTTTCGTTGGAATCTTTAACAATGTAACGAATTTGTTTTGCATGTTGTTGTGCAATGTATCCTGTTTTAGAGGATACGGGTGGCATTATTGGGGACATTTCGACGACTATAACGCAAATAGTTGTTTTTTGCGCAAGTAAAATCCGCATAATCATCAGGATTGCGCAAGTATATCTTGCGCAAAAGCAATATATCCTCTGACACATCGCCTTTGAGAACTTACAGAATGTATAGAAAAGGTGAAACGGATAGATATATGGTTCTTGCGCAAGTACACTATCCGGATTGTTGTTTCGAGAGCTCACACCGCTTCAGAGCGGCACCAAACGTCGATGGATCCAAGAATTGGAGCGAGTTGCGCTGATGGACAACAAGCTGGTGATGATATAATTGCTTTGCGTATCGTTCCGTCTACCCGCCAGCAGTACAGGTCAATTCTAGCGCGGTTTTCCCGTCGGCTCGAACATTATTCCCCCGAATCACTTATCGATGGCAAGGTGGCCCTCCCTGTGACAAAGGCTGTGTGCCAAAGGTTCCTTGCATACATATCCATCAAACGCGACTCCAAAGGACGCGAAATAACTCCTCGCAAGCACAATTCGTACTCCACCATCAATGGATTTTCCAACGCAATCAAGCATCTCTACAAAGAAGAAGGGCGCGTCCTCAGCGACGAGCTACTGTCCATGCTACAGGGTATGTGACGTAATCGTTGTCCTTTTGTGCTGCTACGCTAACTACAAGTAGATTTTGCCAATGGATACAAGCGCCAGATTGCTTCACTCAAGCAAAACGGAGACCACCCGATCTCCGAAGGTAAAGCTCCGCTAACGCTCGATGGTAAGTTGTACTTGGATTGACGGTCACTGATTACCATAAACAAATTGTCATGTGACATAGCGTTCAAGTTTCTGGCACAATGTGCTATGGAAATGGGACACGATC